>NW_022709637.1:0-1103 GCF_011630105.1 Anneissia japonica | reverse complement strand
TAATAATAATAATAATAATAATAATTCAATGAGACTAATTAAAAATAATTGCGTTCTCATTTAGATAGCCTCATGATGGTTGGAATACATCGTGATAGGTGAAGCAACCTCGACCATGACAACGTGGTTGACAGATTTCATGCAAAATTTCCAAAATATAGAATTTCACTTTCAAGAATGAGGATTTGAAAATAAATTAGATGGTTACATTGCATACTCTTTATTTCTTGCTTTATTCAAAAATGTTTTGGTTTTGGATACTGATCTTAAAATTAGAAAGCATAGCCTACATGAAGTCATATTATAGTAACTCGATGCCTATCAAATAAGTAATAAAAATTCGCCATAATTCATCAAATATCCGTGGCTTCCAGGGGGCTTCGCCCCCCTGGACCTCCACCGGGGAACCTAGGTGGCTCCACTGGCCCCAAGCCAAGTGAGACTCGATTCGATCCACTAGCCCCCCTGTCGGGGCCTTTAGCCCTTCCGTCGGGCAGGTCCTGGCGCCACCCCTGGTCTGAATGAATGCCATTTCCGGGCATCTAGAGGTGCTATAATCATGCTTTGCGACTCCCTTATAGAATACAATATAGGTCTTTGATTAGACCCTCGCGACGCCCGTGAGGGGAGGTTGTCTAAGGAAGTGGGAGCATCTCCCGTCCGGAGGAAGTCAGTAATTCTTGTCGAGGAACACTGCTTTGAAATAGCATTTTTACCATCTCTGAGAGTGCCATTTCCAATTGTCTAGGGGCTTATACTTAAAAAATTGGCTCACCTCAACCCAATCCATGGTGGGGCTGAGGTAGGTGTGGATTACTTATTCCACCCCCTCCCCCTCTTCCGTCAGAACATTCTGGGTCCCCGCCAGAAAATTTCTGGATCCGCCCCTGTCCGGTCCTGCTCCTGGCAAATTTTTCACTTGCCCAACTGTGTTTTTGAGACCTGTTAATTTCCAAACCTTGGTACGAATTTAAGGTTTTTGTGTGTAATATATAGGCCCAGGTGCGGATTTAGGGGGGAGGGGGCGCCTGCGACCCCTCCCCCCTTATATCACAAAATTTTTTTTTTTTTTTTACCTGGTTTAATCATATTGTGTAATTTAC
>NW_022709636.1:0-1140 GCF_011630105.1 Anneissia japonica | reverse complement strand
AAACATGTTCAATTGTCATTTTTAAAATATGTTTAGTTGTCATGCCAGAAACACTTTGTTTCTTTCTGCATGTTCACGAAAATACATCAACACGATCACCTGGAAAAAAAATTTTATGTAATGTATAGTATTGGATTCAGATGTATGCAATACATAGAACACAGATAAACATAGCTTCCAAGCGTTAAAATGTAAAGAAAAACAAAAACAAAACAAAAACAAAAACAAAAAAATATTTTTTTTTTTAGTTTCAAGCAATAGAGTGGAATGTAGAATCGCCAATGTGTCTATCATACTTGTGATTCCCGCACAGTCCTACAAGAATGTTGCCATTTATAGGGAAGACGCTTAACAACCTTAACAACAGGTCAATAGTTCCTCATTTATTTTCACGTGGACACGCTTAAAAAAACGTTCATCACACGTGCGTAACTATGTTTTTCCAAGGTATTACTTGTCCCCATCAGCGCGATTTGTCATTCTCCAAATGGATGGCTTCCCACCTGTGAATGCAAATAAATAAATAAAAGAAAAACACAATATCTAAAATTTAAAGTAGAATATTTTCATTAACATTCGTTTATAATTTGAAAATATTGCAAAGATAAATTTTATAGCCGAGCATAGTATATACTTTTTACAATATGTTACTATCCATTAATGTTCATGGAATCATAATGCGTTAAATGGGAAACATCTTTCAACAGAAACAAATATCGCTTCATTCTCCAGTGGGTAGAATGGCATCGACCATATCATGTAAACACGTACGTTTAAAAGCTTTTAAATCTGTGATTAACATCTCATGAACTTAAGTACGATTTTACTGAATACACATCATTCGCCATAAATATTAAATAAACCACCCATGTGTATTTCGAATTCCTGATTCATCGAGGTGACTTATTTGTGACTTATTTTGTATATTTTTCTTCCGGTATGAATAGATTTAGTTTACATGATCCGAGCTTACTTAAACAATTATTTCCAAAACGCTTTCTTTAATAATAATAGAAAATATGCATGATTCCAATAGTAATAATTGTATTACTAAAAGCAACCAAAACTCTTAATGGTTATTTGAAATAGTTTAAGTTTAAAGGGCAAATGGGAAAAACCCATAAAACAGCAAATATATAA
>NW_022709635.1:0-1112 GCF_011630105.1 Anneissia japonica | reverse complement strand
GCGAAATAAACGGAAAGAAAAACCTTGTCATTCTTAACTAAGAGTATTTATACAAAGAATGAATGGATATTAATTAGTGAAAACAAATTGTTACCAATTAAGGTAACGTAACGATCGTTCTAGATAATCATATGCAAGGTGTATAGAACACCTTGCATACATTAGTACTGTATGCTAATTGAAAAGTTGTAAGCTTAAATGTTTGAGTTGAACGTTGAGATTTGGACTGTTCCATTTAATGTGTAGTGATTCTTTTATTCGTAATCTAATTTCACTGTTGTCCTGGTCAATGACAATGCCAATGTTGGGTGGTTGTACTCATGGCAAATGTTGTGGTATGTTTGTCTCATCATGGCGACTGGCAAATACCTATGTGGCCAGAGTGTTTCGGCATATCACATATCTTGTCCTACAAAAAAATATATATACTGTATATATTTTATTTGAATTCCACATTTCAACAACAGCTAAAAGTTAGGTTTGGAGTAACATATGCACCATGTGGGCATTATTGTTGTGTAGCCTAGCTTCTAGGCCTACAGTATATCAATAATAATCTTATTGTTACAGGAATTGGTGTTGGCTCTGATGATATACTGTAGTAGGTGTAGGTGCACATCACCTTATTTAGACAGTGCAGTTTTTAGACATTTAGATTAGGCCTAGGCCGGCCAAGACAGTTTTTTATAGGACCAGGCCTATAACTAGGACTTATAATAGTATTATTAGTAGGCCTACTAGGGGCCTAGGCCTATTATGAAAAAAAGGTAATTAATGTGACAAAGTCGCCATGGCATGACAATTCTAGGCTAGTAGTAGAAACCTACTAACTTTACCGTCAGCTGGATAAGGCTGCGTGCGAACTCACCTGCTGCGGGACTGGAGAGCAGCGTCCTGGTCAGGAGTGCGCTACTGCTGCTGGTAGACACTCATGGGCGGCGGAACCGGGGGGGGCCCGGGCCCCCCCCCCCACTTTTTGGCCAAAAATATATAATGTCTGGAGATTTTTGTATGATCGGAAATGCAAGAAAAGAAGGAGGAGAAGGATGGGAAAGAGAATGTTTATCCAGTACCCGACCGAGTTACATTTTCTCGCAATTCACATTCGCGGA
>NW_022709634.1:0-1043 GCF_011630105.1 Anneissia japonica | reverse complement strand
AATAAAAATTCATTGACTAACTTTTTTAATCAGAAGTTTAATTGTTTAAAACATATAAGCATCAAGTAGAATACTCAACTATGTTTTACTATAATTATAAATTATATTGAACATTACACAACTTTTTGAAGGATGATTGTATCATAATTATACCGTATTATATTACAATAAATATTACAGTATTATATATACAAATTTGATGATTATTTTTCAGATTGTCATTTAGTTCCATCTCCTGCTTCATCAATGTACTCCTTGAATAATGCCTGTTCATCGTACGAGCAAAGTTGTTTACACCAAGCTCCCCAACACAACATCAATACTCAACGAGTGACAACATCTCCATCCTATCAAGGCCAAGCCTGTCCACCATCACCTTTCAATGTGACAGTAAAGTAAATGTTTTTGGTCAATAATTTCTTCTTTTTTTTATAATTTTTACGAAACTTTTTACATACTTTGTTAAAAGCGTGGCTCATCTTTCCCTATCTAGAGAATTATAACATTTATTATGTTTAATTTAATATTTTCATATTTATAATAAAACCCAATTTTAAATATTAAGCTACAGTTCTTTAACAGAGCTCAGATATTTAAGTTTTTAAGTTTATTTATTTGATCTAAATACCGTAAAACCTCAATTTGAAGCCCTGGGCTTCTTTCGAGATGGGTTTCTTTTCGAGGCTACTTTTGCAAACTAAAGAGGGGGCTTCAATTTGAGATGGGCTTCTTCTCAAGATTAAGCCCATTGGGCTTCTACTCGAGGTTTTGTGGTATATCAATATTAATTTTTTCAATTATTGTACCACAAGACTCATTTTGTCACGATAACTCACATATTCTTGGCAAAGGCTTATAAATTTTGCTGGTAATCGATACAAAATATTTTAATAATTTTTGGTAAAAAAGTAACTAAATCAGCAAATTTGTATCTCATATGGGCACATCATGACTATATATGGGCACATCATGACTATATATGGGCATATCATGACTATATATGGGCACATCATGACTATATATGGGCACATCATGACTATATA
>NW_022709633.1:0-683 GCF_011630105.1 Anneissia japonica | reverse complement strand
TCGAAGAACATTTTATGCAGTTGTACTTCGCAGCACTTCACTTGCAATTTGCAATTTCTAGTTTACTGTATTATACTGTACTGTGGTGATATGAGATATTATTTATAAAATTAAAAATTATAATTAAAGAAAATAAAAGTTATAGAAATAAAATTTATAATTCATGCCAGCACCCAAACTAGGGTTCAATCTAATTTCTGTTATTATTATTATTATTATTATTATTATTATTATTATAAATTACCATTCACATTTTAAAAAGGCATTTTTATAATTTCTATTAAAAATATTAAGGAATTTGTCAAAATACATTATTTTTCAAGGAACACCCCTTCTCCCTCAATACTAGTATAGAACATAACAGTGATGACAGTGAGTAGGCCTATAATATAATACTTATGGTGGTTTTTATATATAATGATGATAATAATCATGTTATTCTTTTTCAGATTATAATAAAGTATAATAATAATTATAATAATTTTACAACAAAAGCACCATTTTTTTTATGTATAATATTTTTATAAATCTGATTATGTATAATTGTAAAATTAATATTGTATCTTATATATTTTTTTATCATAATGTATTTTAATGTTTATTTTAATGTGCAATAAATTTTTAAAGGGTTTTTGAGCAAAACAATTTTTATAAATGTATTTTAATTTTATTTTTAATGTGCA
>NW_022709632.1:0-3329 GCF_011630105.1 Anneissia japonica | reverse complement strand
TTAAGTTCATTATATAATAATAATAATAATAATAATAATAATAATAATAATAATAATAATAATAACGACCAAAACAACTCCACTCTCTAAGACAACAATAATAATAATTGTAATAATAACAACAACAATAATAAGAACAATGATATAATAATAATAATAATAATAATAATAATAATAATAATAATAATAATAATAATAATAATAATCACAAAAAGATGTTGATGGCATACGTTTTTTTTTTCTCACGACCAAAACAACTCCACTCTCTAAGACAACAATAATAATAATTGTAATAATAACAACAATAATAAGAGCAATGATAAAATAATAATAATAATAATAATAATCACAAAAATGATAATAATAATAATAACAATAATAACAATCAATAACAATAATAGTAATAATCAATAAACAGTGATAGCCTATATAATAATATTGATGACGATGATGTTGATGGCATACGTTTTTTTTCTCACGACCAAAACAACTCCACTCTCTAAGACAACAATAATAATAATTGTAATAATAACAACAACAATAATAAGAACAATGATATAATAATAATAATAATAATAATCACAAAAATGATAATAATAATAATAATAATAATAATAATAATAATAATAATAATAATAATAATAACAATAATAACAATCAATAACAATAATAGTAATAATCAATAAACAGTGATAGCCTATATAATAATGTTGATGATGATAACAATGACAATGGTATAATGAAGATGATGATGATGACGGCGACGATATTGATGACGATGATGTTAAAGGCATACGTTTTTTTTCTCACGACCAAAACAACTCCACTCTCTAAGACAACAATAATAATAATTGTAATAATAACAACAACAATAATAAGAACAATGATAGGCCTAATAATAATAATGTTGATGATGACGATGGTGATGGGGAAGATGATCACAACGATGATGATCATGATCTTGATCATGACGACGATAATAATGACGATGAATATGATGATGTCAAGATAGCTTTTTTTTTCTCACTACCAAAAACAATTCCTCTCTCTTAATTAGACAGTGATAATCTTGTTTTTATGTTTGTCTTGTGAAAGCTTGCAAAATACAGTAGTTAACGTTCACTTTTGGTATATTCAACAATTTTATAACAGGCCTACTCGATACTGCTGAACATTTGACGCGTCGTGCATGCATACCAAAAGCATGTTTTACAAACGTGACCTCAGAGAAGTTGCTATGATGCATAGACTAATCAAGAATAATGTAGTATTAATAGGGTACATATCTAATTTTTGTATTCCTTGGCTACTTCCGTTCCACATTTTTTTTTATTCACGAAAATTGATGATGATGCCAAACATAGTAGAAAATGTGGTAAGTTCAGATTCATATACTACGCATGGTCATATCTTTTCTGTCGTATTTGTATTACTGAACATCTAGATTAATCTAAATGGGTTCACAATTACGGAGCGTTTAATTCTTTAGAGAGGATAAGCTGATTATAATCAAATTCCTTAAAAACTCTTACTCAGCAAATCACAGTCTTAACAACTGTTACCATGCTGTAAACAATAGAAGTTATCAATTGGAGACAACACGCGTTCATTATTAGTACACTTCTATGATAAATTGAGTGGATTATTAATATGATTTATTTTGGAAGAACCGTGGTGGCCTATTCCAGCGTGGTTGTTGCAACAGGCTCGCAGTTGTGGCGCGGCTTGCAATGTATCATTAATTGCTACGTCTACTACACGCCAGTAGGCCTAGTAATTTCCATGAAAAAAGTTCACGTAAGGAGTAAGAAAGAGATTATTTAAAAACAGAATTGAATTTAAGCCCTCGGATTAGGACTTATCGAACAGTAGAATCAGCTGATATCTCTTTCGTTTCTTCTTTCGGATCCTATTCATATTGTTGTTCGGATTAAACATATACGTTCATGGTCACAAAATCGAAACACAATTTTGCATTAAATATGAATTCAATGCATTGATCTATGAAGCAGATTTGTGTATACAAATAATGTCTATTAGTATTGCACGACAATAACAACTTGCAGGATACGCTAACGTTTATCTAAAATGAGCAGCGCCCCCTATCGGTATGTGTAGAAAAAAGCTAAGAACAAAAATTATAGCCACGGATGTAGCTGTTCGAATTATAGTATGGCATCATATTGTATTTATTTTAAAGAAATTGGCAAATCATCAATGATAACATTTTATCATTTACGTAAAGTTTATATTTAATAGTAGGCTTAAAGCATGAAAAAATTATTAGGACTTATCGCACTGCTGATTACTATAATTAAGCAACGGTATTTTTTCAACACACAATAAATGATATAAACGCAACAAATTCATATTGTTAGATTTAACTAACAGATTTGACTAATGTTTGGTAATTCTACGAAACTACAATAAACTTGGTAAAGCCATGGTTTTAATAGTATAAATACCACAAATCAACACGAATTAAAGCAATTCTATAGGACATCATATCTTTAAGTTTATTACTGACTGAAACTACTATTGTCTGCAAAAAAAAGTGTACAATGTGTTATTTGTTTCTGAAATGTGTTTACACGTTTACTTCTTTTTGTATGAATTCGACGAAATAAATGTTTTTATGAGACTACCCTTCAAGACAGTTCTTAAGATATTTTGTAAATGTATGATTAGTTTTAAATTAATGATAGTATATAATTTTTAAGTTGTATTACTATAGTTTTACTCTCTGCAGAGTGTGGAGGAAGGAAAAGTAAGCATGGATTGGACATAATTTGATAAACGTTATTGTAAAACACGTTTAGGTTACCTCTCAACTAAACAGGTAATCAAGAGACAACGAGATGGCAGGTGTTTTGCGGGAATTTCTATCGTAATACATGGATCATAAAGATTCAAACCAAACCGATATAATATACATTTTGTATTGTGCCACCGACTGATGCTCACTCGCATCTTTAATATTACTTCACCCATAGGCGGATGGTCCTTTCAGAGCATACTACCCGTGAAAATAGAAATATTGATAGTGTAAAAAAAAACAGGCCTATAAGCTGTCAGAGCCACCGTAGTGGAGGCAGTGAACAAGTTTTAAATAATTTTAATTAATGCTGTCATAGTCAAATTAGATTGATCGTTATTCATATTATTGTCTATAATATAGTGTATGTGAATAATGTATAGTACAAAAATATAATGTAATAACGTGTATAGTGTATAATAATATAGTATAGTCTATGTAATATGTTTACAGAAGAAACAGGTTCAGAGAGAATAGAGGTAGTCATATAGAAGTATCTCTTTCAGATATATAT
>NW_022709631.1:0-2033 GCF_011630105.1 Anneissia japonica | reverse complement strand
GAACTAATCCAGGAGTTCCGGGTTTGATACTGCCCACAAATTAATTTAAATATTGCTAAGAATACATGTACTATGAACAAATACTCAATGGACGAATATACCCCTAGGCGGCCCTCATTAAAAGTGCCCACCTGGCTTGCCAGTCGAGACCTTCAGCTCCTCCATCGAGCAGATGCTGATGCCATCGCTGAATTTATTATAAAAATGAGGTATTTTCGTAAAATAAATCCCTTTAAAATGAAAGATCAGATAAATTTACGTACGTAAGAATTGATACAATGAATGTGCTTTCTTTTGCGGTTATCAAACGCGAACCTTCGAAAGTTAGTCCACTTTAGGAATTTCTTTTGTGTAATTTGAGTAAAATCACCTACACTTTACTATGAATTAATATTCTTTCATATAGGCCTAGCAGTAAGTATGATTACCCCACAATATATCAATCAAGTAATATTTTATTTTACAAATCAGTTGCAAGAGGGGATCCCAAAACGAAAATGGCACTCCTGTAAATGACGTAAGTTTAAATTTTAATGACGTGGGGTACCGTAGTGAACTTTAAAATCAATCAAAAACGCATTTCTGTAGCACATCGTAGCGTATATACTCAGCACACGCAAGTATTTGAATAAACGAAAATAACATTTAAAAGATTTCCAAAAATACGAAGTTGTTCATGGCCTGTAAGTACTAATTCGGGTTCAGGCATTTTCAAGGGGTGCAAAAAGAAGTTGAGGCACTCTTGTATAAATGACATAAGTTTAGATTACGTTGGGGAGGACGTTCTTCTGTCTTGGCGATCTCCTATTTTTTCTCGGAGAAACTTGATAAAAATTATTATGAAAAGATTGATGAAAATTGTCCCCATTATTTACCAAAATCACATGTATAATTGTTTTGCCCGCAAAAATAACACCTTTTTTCAGTAATACCTGAAATAGGATAGGCCTCAAACCGTAGTCCCTATTGTATCTCGGTATCTTTTATTCACAAAAACCAAAAATACAACTACAATATCGAATCCTTAACATCAAGTGGCTGAATTGAGGATTCAATTTACAAAACGAATACCTTAATTAAATTTACAATAAATCATTATCATTATTATTAAGATCAATAAAAATTGTCAAGAATTTTATTATTTTAATTAGTTTATACAATTATTATTTAAAAAAATTGATATTAATTAAGATAGATATTATTAGATAGGCCTATGCACAAACATTAACATTTCCGATTTAAACATTCTTAAAAATAAAAGATAGAGCAAATATTCAAAAACAAACGAAAGAAACAATTTAAACAAATATCAAACCGACCGAGGGCACAGCCGCCCGAATGCCGCTGGCACAGTCGCACCCAAAACACCACTCGGGCGGGACCCGCTCCCAGAGAACACGTCAGCACTCTCGAAGAAAGGACACCTATATAGGAATGGATTAATTTATTTGATTAAGAAGTTTGGTGAGAAAAGGTATAGGGCTATTTTTAAACCTTTCTGTTCTAGGAATAACGGTTTCGAACTTTCTGGGATTACGGAGACGCATTGATGAGGTATAATTGGTGGTTTGGAACCAATGACAAAATTTGTGATTAATAACTGATTTTCTTCCTATTATGAAGATCCTAGGCCTAAGGCATCGTAGGCAAAACAAGCACCCTCATACGTAATGCAATCGAAGTTAACTTCGAGAAAAAATAAATTCGTTCATGGTTTGCCTAAAACCGTAACGGAGCCTAAAATGTCTTCGTAGTACGATACCTACTTTAAAGCGATGGCTAGACCTAAGACTGTTTTTATTTATTGCCCAATATGCTGTAAGGTAATGAACACAATGTTTGATTCAAGCAACCGATAGGCCTTGTTGTACTACTATTACTATTATACTATTACTTTGGTAGAGAATAGACAATGCATATGCCTCTCTATGATCTAATCGTGGCTTGACAGCTCAGCGCGAGAGATCTGATGTTGCGTGCATACATCGTCGTCGTCGCGCTCGATTCTCAAAATTATGTCTTCTATTTTACAG
>NW_022709630.1:0-881 GCF_011630105.1 Anneissia japonica | reverse complement strand
ACCCTTGCATCGCAGTAATACTGAACAAGGCCTAGCTTAGGCCTCATGTTTTTGTGGAAAGCTAGTAGTCGTTATGTACCCGACGATCGGCTGCCTTTATATTTTCACTTGTTTTCAGTTTGCATTCAAAGGGTACATTGCTGCACAGCCAACTGTCGGGGATATAGTACCTTCATATGACTACTCATACGTATACAACAGAAAAAACGTCGCATGGACCATGGAGTTATAACTCCATGCATGGACTAAGTGAAAAATGGAGATCTAAATGAAGAAAGCAAGTATTAAAACATTTTAGTTTTATTTTAGGCCTTATCAAAATACCTATGCCTACAGCAGATGATTTTTTTGCCGTAAAACCAAAATAGTTTCATCCATGCCGACGTTCCGGTCGGTTAGCGTGAGCCCTGACTGAACTCTGCAGAAACTTCACATCGATCTTCGCATCGCGATGTAAAACAAAATGTCGGAAAACTTTTCTTTGACGCATGCGCATTTGCATAAATGTCTACACACACACATACACACTACACACAATAAAAAACATAGGAAATAGCAAGAGTGATTACAATAGTTCCTATTGCATTACATGCATAGGAACTAAAAAACAAAAACAATGATGGTAATCAATTCAATGTTGAAAGTAACAATAACTTTATTAAAAGTAAATTGTTGCTTTTGAATCATTGGTTTTGATTAAGAAAGCCTCAGAACCAACCGATTCTGATGTGTAAAGCATTTTAGTATAATTTCAACACCACATGATAACAACTGGTATGGAGATATACCTCTACCAGCATTAGCATCACCATTTTCAATCCATCAGTTAAGATAGGTTTCCATAAAATTGCATCATCCAAGCTGCTGATCGATCAGGGAAG
>NW_022709629.1:614-837 GCF_011630105.1 Anneissia japonica | reverse complement strand
TTTTGACAGGATTTCTTATTGTATACCCTGGTACAGTATGTGTTTATTTAAATTAAAAATGATGAGAAAATTCTGGGTTACCCCCACAAAAGTTAAAAAAAAAAGTGGTGACATGGTCAGATAATTATGGTCATAAATAGGTCATTTAAGATCAATATTGTATGACATCTTAATAATACATCTTCTCAGATTGTTATTAAATAATCAGAACAGTGGCAAGATT
>NW_022709629.1:0-569 GCF_011630105.1 Anneissia japonica | reverse complement strand
TATGCCATATATAAATTAAAATACTTTGCTGTGTAGTAGTATATAAATACAATACTAGTTAAAAGACAGAATAATAATAATGTTGTAATATATAAATATGTATCTCGACCACAGGTCTCTGTGGTTGAATTGGTAAGACCTTCGCACGTTAAGAAAAAGGTGCTGAGTTAGAGTACTGGTGGAGGCAAGGTTTCCTTTTCATTCGGATCAGATTTTCCTCTTCTGTTGCATTTAAATTGTACATTATTATTAACAAAATGGGTTTATCCCATTGGTCTATTAAATTAAATTAGTATATAAATTAAAATTATTTTCTATTATTTGTTTTTATACTATATATGCGCCTAAATATAATGTCATGTAGACGTCCAGCCCTCATAGTCAGCTAATTGAAAATGAATTTAAATATTGTTAATCCGTCATAAAAAATATATATTATAATGTCAACTGAATATATATATATATATGTATATATATATATATATATATATATGTATATATATATATAAACATTGTCAATAGGTAAATGATAAAAGCAATGCTTATTGTAATTTGTTTATATATAGGTT
>NW_022709628.1:944-5822 GCF_011630105.1 Anneissia japonica | reverse complement strand
TTTCAATTACAATTCAATTTTCATCACGGTGCACGATATCTTCGCGGTGACGAAACAATTAGGTGGTTTTTTTTGGGGTTTTTTTGCACACGAACCTAAACAATCAAGCCAAGCGTCCACTAATTGAAAAATTAGTGGACAGGCAAATAACATTGGGAGTTGCAGTGATTGCATTATATTATATTCTTTATTTGGAAGCCACACTTTTACAACAGTGGCACACGTAGAAAACGGTGCGTCCAAGAAAAATTTAAGAAAACAAACAAAATCAAAACATGACAAATCAAAAGTAAAAGCAAATGAGCTTAACAAAAAGTAAAAATCAAAGTCTTAATTAACCCTCCCTTCCCTTTTCCAATCCCGAAATCGAAGTTACCCCCTTCCTTCCCTTTCCAATCCCAAAAAAAAAAAAAAAAACAAAAAAAAAAAAAACAAAAAAAAAACATTAACATCAGAATTAAAAAAATACCGAATAATAATAATAAAAATAATAAAATAACATACCCATATACATACATAAACATACATATGCGCAAACTGTAAATATATATACATATATATATATATATATATACATATATACACATGTAAGCAGCGAAAGTAAATAAAATACAAAAAAATACATCAAATCATACGCAGTCAATCAGAATAGTGAAACTATGGATGAATAAGTACTAAACTTATTCCCACATGGTTATGCTACCAGAAACAGTAAAGAAATTTAGGTGTAAAGTAGGCGTAATAATCGTAGAAGATAATCACCAAAGGGCACTGAGAGTTCAAATTAATGAAATCATCCGTCTTGTTTTTTGTCGCTGCTTAACAGGAATAAAAGGGTAACAAACTTTTGGTTTTTCCATGCCGATTTTTGTGTCTACTGCCCCTGAAACTTTGATAATATTCGCGCACCTTGTCGAAGTATTAGCTGATGCAACCACATGTATACATAATGAACGACTAGAAAATAGGTGTGATATTTATTGGCCAAAGAGTAAGTACTGTATGTTTAAAAATGATTTCCTGATTCAACTTTCCTCTATCTCTTAAGTGAACCCGGATGCAAACTTTTTAAAAAGACGTTTCTAAAATGTGTCTTTACACTTCATCAGAATTTCGAATGCATCAAGAGTCAATCAATCAATTGATTGGATACGCTTTTTGTTTTTTTAAATCATCGGCACACCTGTGTGGTGTAACAAGACAATATATAGTGAAAAAAAGCAAATATATCTTATACATGAGCTTATATGAAAAAAATCATACATCGGAAAAATACTGGACGAAAATAGCCGGGAGAAAATAGCCGGCCGAGAGAAAAAAAATTCCCCAGATTAAAAAAAGCTGAGGGGAAGATTAGACTCCGCGGGCTACTTTTGGCCCGCGGGCCGCCTATCAAGAACCAGGAATCTAGGCTTATAACGATACGACTCGATTAATAACTAATAGGGCTAACTAATAACAATTGTTTCCTTAATTTTTAAAATTGAACAAAAAAAAAATAGTAGGCCTATATACAGAAGAGGGGTAAGAAAACATAAGATGGTTCTATAACCATAAGCATTAAAAAAAATGGCAAAATATAAAATATAATTATTATTTTATTAAAATGCAGTGCAGCTACTTATATATTGTATATAATATAATAATAATATACATAATATTTCATTATTATTTATTTTTTGTATTATTGTGGTTGGTATGGCATCGAAACAGTAATTGCAACTGCTACATGAATATAGTAGACATGCTGGAGTTGGCGGTGGAGAGGGACAATTTCTGATTTGCAAGGATATTGGTTTTTTTTTCGTAATATATGTTAAAAGTTTCCCACACGAATAAAATAGACGAGCGGTACTGGATAAAGACAACTTAGTTTCTTGCTTCAAACAAGGTATCCATTCGTAGAAGTCTTATGGAGATAAGCCTATCCAAGTGAACATAAAAGGGTCGGAGACCAGGACATATCTTCGATTGACAATATGAAATATATTAAATACAGACACAATGTATATATATATATATTATGCTTAAGTATGTTATTTAGTTAAATAAATTAAATTAAATATAAATATGGAAGAAGCATATACGAAAGAAAGAAGAGTAGGAAAGAAACTCGGAGCGGCTGAAATATGATACCGAAAACAAACAATAATAATAATTTTGTCATTAATGTATCACGTTTTTGTGAAAATTTGTAGCCACTAATCATCCGAGATCAAGGTGCCGGCAGCCTACATGTTCCATTCATTCGACATCACATCCATCATGAGTGGATTTCCCTCACGATTAAAAATTTGGTCTACAAGAGTTCGTGCTTCGAACATTCCATTCATTGAAGAAGATTTTATATGGAAAAAGTGAACCTTTTTAGCAAGGTTTGCCTAGGTGTGAACTAACTCCGGCTATATACAATTGATTAGAAGATTGGAAAATATTAAAGTTATTCAAAAACTCTGTAAAACTCTGAAAACTCTGTGACTTACACTCTTTTTTTCATTTTTTAAAGAAATTTTTAGATATTTATTTGATATAGGCCTATAATATAATAATATTTAAATAAAGCTATAAGTAAGTAATGTTACAATTATGTTATTGTTTATTAGAGTTTACCAAAAAGGAAGAAGGAAGAAAAGCAAAGAGGTTTAAATTTGTAGCGAAAATTATATAATAATGATAATGGCTCATTATTACATTTTACGAGTTTGTAGTATATTTTGGACACAATTCAGCAGTCAAGGTGTCAAGCCTGCACGTTTCGTAATCTGACATCGAATCCTGATTCATCATCACCACCACCATCATTATCATTGTTATTATCATTACCATCATTTATTATTTTCATCATCATCAACATCATCATCATCATCATCATCATCATCATCATCATCATTATCATCATCATTACCATCATTATCATCTTTTAATACAGTATTGTCATCATTATTATCACTATTATCAATATTAGGCATATATTATTATTATTATTATTGTTATTATTATTATTATTATTATTTGATTTGCTACTCATGTTTAATGTCATTATTGCATATTATTCTTTATTTAACATTTTTACATCATAATAAATAATTATGATTGAAGGGGTATAATGACCTACTAATTGTATGTTCTCCCCTTGCAGTCTGTTCAGTCTGTTCAAGTAGCACGAGTCTGACAATTGGAATGTTATTTGTGGGCATCATTGTTGGAGCTTTCGGGGTGATTGGTGGATTGATCGTTTACACGAGGATTAAAGAGGTTTCTCAGATAGGCATATTAACACAATTATTGTTCATGTTCTATTCAGGATTATTGCTTTCAATTACCAAATTAAACAACATTCCCTCACCCCCATCCTTCTATTTATGTTGCAGTAAAATGGTCCTGGTTGAACTCGGACTTGAAATTCTACAAAAGGACAGATAGCTGGGGCGGATGCAGAGGGGGTGCAGACGGTGCGATCGCACCCCCCACACCCCTTAAATTATATGAAGAAAAATAATTGTATTATATTGTTATGAATTACAGATAAAAGTTTTAAGGTATGAGTGTAATTTTCGGGCACCTATTCTGCAAATTTTCCCGCCTCAGCCCAAAACATGTTAGGGCTGAGGTGGTCTGGACACTCACTCACTCACTACCGCCAAATCCTGCATCCGCCCCAGAACAGTATTACACAAAATGAAACAAATTTTTGTATTTTCTTGTGTTTTATCATGTGGTTTCAATCTCCATTCAGTAGGCTTAATTGGCAGGCTTTCCATTGTTAAACTTTAATTAATAAATAAACATAAATTAATTGTAAAATTTAAATAAAACAAATAGGCCTAAAGAGATCGACAGAAAGAGTTATGACTGCAAATTGTATTCATATTTTTTTAAATTACAATTTAGAAGACAAAAATAGACAAGAGAAGTACGGACAAGAGTAAACAAGATGTAAGTTTTTATTTTAATTCACCTCTGATATGTGTTACCAATCCACTTTGTGCCACGTGCACAAAGCCATGGTATCTGTAGGCCTAATTATGTGTTTCATTTTTCAAAAGATTGAGGTTAATAATATATTCTATTGATAACGCCTTCCTAGACTTACCCATAAATTATAATACGTTGGTCAAACGACAATGGTTCCGGTACCGTGTCCCTATCCACATCGTTGATAACACTGATTCTTTCCATATTCAGGCCTAACAATGGTATGCAACCGCTTCGGTTTTTAGGCCAAACAAAGTATGATATCAATGAAAAAACATACAATATGCCGACTGACAGTTGATATTCTACGGATTATTAAAAGTGTTTGTATACTTGTAAAACGTAGGCCTACTCCAATATTTAAATCTTTGGGAATAGGCCCTCTAAAAGAATCTATAAACCTCCCGAATTGTATATATTTTTCGAAACTCACTCACACACTTGATTGTGTTCTATCATGTCCTCGCTTGTTGCTTAGTTATCACTATGGATGAGCGCCAGCGAGAATGTGTTTTTAAGAATGTATAAAAGCGTATAAATCCATTTCAATTAAGCAACAAGTTACAAACGATAAATTACATTGATATATTGCATTCCATATCTCGACACAGACTTACATGGACTTCACGGCAGATAGGCCAACTGCTGGCAATGAAAACCAGACTTACCAAGATCTACAATATAGAGAAGAAGAAACAGCTTATGTTAATGTGAAGTCGGGAAAGAGATAAAAATGCAAAGAGGAGCAGTATCTGATTGGAGTTAAATGCGTGTTGCTTGAACAAGGATCATGATAATCCATGCAAAATTTAATCAATAATGATCGTACAGCAACGAATCAAAGAATTGTTTAGCTCTGTCCACGTTATCAATTTTGTTGACAAAAAAAATATATAGTATGAA
>NW_022709628.1:0-534 GCF_011630105.1 Anneissia japonica | reverse complement strand
TATATATTCAGTAATTATATTATTTAGTACGGTATTTGAAAAGGATTGTGGCTAAAAGGTATAGTTAAATAAAATATTAGGCCTACTGTACTATTTTATAATTGTTTAACTTTATTATTTCTGAGTCAATTATTAATCTTCTAATAAAAAAAAACCCAAAAAAACTGGGCTGGCGTCATCAAGACATTCAAACGATCCCTCTCCTCTTTGTAAATTTATGAATTTACTGTATATTTTTATCAATTTGTGTACACATAATAACTCCTTGGTGCGAAATTGCGTTCAAATGATTCTTTGAAATTATTATTATTTAGTTCCTTCCTGGTGTCAGGGATAATCTAACCATTTCGTATCGCGGGGAAAACGTAACTTCTGAAGTTGGGGCTGTGGCTCATAGAGTGCTCAAACATGTGAGCGCCCTCTCTTTTTTAGAACGATATTTCCGAATACTGTCGGCTAAGAGTAATGCTGAAAAAAGTTCACTTAAATTTCTTATGCAAGTAAATAGATGGCAAATAAGATAAAAGTTATCTA
>NW_022709627.1:0-842 GCF_011630105.1 Anneissia japonica | reverse complement strand
GATATTATTTTAATATTTTAACATACATCATGAATTGCCTCAGAGCAGGAAGATCTTATTTTTTAAACAAGACATGAACCGCTTCGTATCTTTTGAATAACTTCAAGGTTATTTTCTTCATTCAATAAAAGATAGTCCGTACCATGGTGCTATGCTCTAGAAAATTACTTTTGAACACATATTTCTAAAGCAATTGTAATGTCGACACGCACTTTATTGTTTGATTCTTTAAAGTTGTTTGACTATTTTGTACACGATTTGATTGACGTTGTGTGAATATACTTCATCAATACGTTTTAATTTCACATCGCTAAAAATAGTGCAGATGATCGTTCTGTTGGCGTCAATTTTTTTGAAGATTCAATAACCACGACTAGTTTCTTAACATGCACTCAACCGCAATCTGTATACGTTCTGATCCGCTTCACTGCCAGGATTGTTGTCCTTTTTCAACAAGTCATGAAACAGTTTAGTATTATTTGAATTAATTCAAGGCTATTTTCTTCATTTATGTATACACTTTAAAGTTTGTTCAACTATTTTGTACACGATTTTGAATGACTTCATAAATACGTTTTAGATTTACTTCACTACAAAGAACCGACCATTCTACTATTTTATACCTATACTGTTTGTTTATTCTGAAATCACATACATAGCATACGAGTACTAATAAACGTATTATTATATCTGTTAGTTTTCATTTATTTATTTTAGGGCCTGAATTTTGTGTAGTGAAAGCCAAAGCCTAGGCCTATCCATGGAGGTATAATATCCATGTCCTAGGCTTCTCCTAGTTTTATATTTCTGCTGTCTGTTGGTTTTGATCGTAACGGTGACGA
>NW_022709626.1:0-693 GCF_011630105.1 Anneissia japonica | reverse complement strand
GTTTAATTTTGTGTAAGTGTCAAAGTACAGTTTGGCAATCATGTTAGTAGTTTTACTGCCAACATTATTTTGGCACAAACTAATGTTAGTTTTTCCTAAAAGTATAACGATTGCAACTCTCATTATATACCCAGGTAACAAGCCCACAAGGGACCCATATCGTGCCCATATGCAGATCTATATGGGTACCATATGTGCAATCCTTGAGGAAACCTCCGGATTCTGCACCCAAGTTCCATGTGGGACCCATATGATTTAGCCCACATAGCGCGAATGTAGGCCTCTACCTCTTTATATTATGAGCTGCACTGAAAATGTTAGCAAAACGTTTAACATTAATAACATGGATTATTGCAAAGAAGTTAGGCCTACATTATTAAAATACAAAAAGGCCTATTTGATGTTTGTAAAATTCACTTTGTTTCACAAAATAATGATGCTTCGAACATTCCCTGAACATTCGTGTTTCGTAGTACTGTACCACCAAATTTTAATTCTGGGAAACTGAATTAATTGGCCACGGCTTCGAGGTGCTTGTCACCCAATCTACTTTGAGAGAAAGATTTAGGACAAAAAAAAAAAAAAAATCGGTACGCCGGAAAGTTGGATTGGTGGTAAACTTTAGCCCTAATTGACAAAATAGATATAAAACGGTCCTCATTCCTGCTGTATAAATGGCCCCCTTGGTTTCTG
>NW_022709625.1:0-860 GCF_011630105.1 Anneissia japonica | reverse complement strand
AAAAGCTTATTCGATAATTTATGCAATAATCATGCTCCCCTAAGAACAAAGAAAATTAAAGGTTCACTTCCTGAGTGGATAACAAGTGAGTACATTAAACAAACAAAAGATAGGGACTATTATTATAAACAAGCCCATAAGACAAATGATTCCAAAGACTGGAAAAAGGCTAAACAATTGAGAAATAAGGTTAATATTCTGAATAGAGATTTAAAACGAAAATTTTGTACCAATTCGATTAAACAAAATGTTAAAGATCCTAAGAAACTGTGGGATACTATCCATAAGTTAATTCCTAAAAATCATCCTAATGTTGAACGAGTTCATAAAGATAATAGGTTTACTACTTCTGATAAAGAAACTGCTAATCAATTTAATGAACATTTTACTTCTGTTGGAATTTCTCTTGCCAGCAAATTTTCTAATCCCTCTACTAACCTAGCTAACACTATTTTTAATAATTATGAGCTTTTCCAATTTGATATTATTACACCTGTTTTTGTGTTTGATGAAATTTGTATCTAACAATAAGGCTAGTGGACTGGATGGTATAGACTGTAAACATTTAAAATTGGCTGCACCTGTTATTTGTCACTCACTTGCTTATATATTTAATCTGTCATTATTTACTTCTACTTTTCCGCTTGAATGGAAACAAGCAAGGGTTACTCCTGTTTACAAAGAGGGTGACAAAGCCGATCCTAATAATTACAGACCTATATCCATCCTACCAATAGTAACCAAGATCATTGAACGAGCTGTACACCAACAATTATATGATTATTTGACAAGAGCTAATATTTTGAATGAATCACAATCTGGCTTTAGGAAAAACCATTCAACAAGTACTACCCTCATTG
>NW_022709623.1:0-1211 GCF_011630105.1 Anneissia japonica | reverse complement strand
GCGTAAAGGCTGTCTTCCAATAGACGAATCTATTCGCGCGAATTGCGAATTTTCGCTTATACACATGCGCAGTTTAATTTTCAACAGTAAATCCGCCCAGTTCTTTTTCTGGAGCCCATGGTAAGACAGCGTTTAACGCTTCGGGTATGTACCTTTCAGGCGGGGCTTTTTGTTGACACCATTAAAACATGCTTAAATCATGAAGGAAATATCCTCCATGGTTAAATATCGGTACACAGCGGCGTAAGTTATTATATTGGGTTTTTCGGCAAGGGTTCATAATTGCCATTAATTACTACCACTAATAGGACACGTCGCATAATGGTGCAATCAGTTAACGCTGTGCTGTAAAGAACCGAAGGTTGAATTCGAATCGCGCCTCGGTGTTATTTTATTTATTTATTTATTTTTTTTTCATTTTAAATGAACATTCTAAGATATTTGAGAGCTGTTTGACAAAATAAAATTGGAAGAGCTAATAAGATAGAATTCTTTATTAAATAATGTTCATTTGTACAAAATGAAAATGTCTTAAAATTGAAGACATCCGAGGGCTCTTTGGCCCGATCTGTGGTGGGTTTGGGATGGGGTGCCCCCTCCCTACCTAAGGAAAAAATGAAAAATACTTACTGTAAGATGCCATTTAAAAGTGTTGATTTTTTTTTTAATTGTGTTGTAATGTTTGATTTTTGAATGTATTAAACACTATTTTAAAGTAAAAATCCAACAGTCAAACACTTTTGTGGTTAATTTAATTTGCAATAACAATAAATAAATGGATAGCACATCATACACTGTTTGTACTGTAATTATGTATTTCCTTTCACAGTGTTTCTTTTTAAACTATTTACATTCAATTGCAGTTCAGCAATCTGATTCTATCTACTTACTAGTTTTCTTACTTTCATCTACATAACAGCTAATACTGTGCCTTTTCTTCATGCAGGCAATTTAAATTACCTTTGCAAGTACACAAAAAAAAAATTATAACAACTTCTACTTTTAATCCAAAAGGCAAAATACTGAAAAAACAATGAGATACAATTGGTAATCAAAAGCTAAAATTTAAACGTAAAAGTAACACAGCCCAGTGAGATAAATGCCTAGCTTTTTGGGACAGAACACTGTCCTTCGTCAGGACTAACTTTTCTATAATTGAATACACGTTCTTATTATCTAAATATTGTATTTGTATACAATGTAATAATAAT
>NW_022709622.1:0-1474 GCF_011630105.1 Anneissia japonica | reverse complement strand
AGGTAAATTTTTCTCATTTTTTATTTTATGTGTGTATACATACATAAACAAATGAGTAGTTGCATACGTATTCGTTTTTCCATGAATCGATAAATCCCAAAAAGAAAGGGTGGTCTGGGGGTTCTCCCCCGGGAAAATTTTGATTCCTAGACGGTGGGAATTGAGCTTTCCCGACATTTGAAATGTGTTTTAACGAATTTTATGTTCTTCAAAATTCGAATTTTCTAATAGCAAAAAAAAAAAAAAAAAATCAGCTCGCGGGTCCTGAAAAGGTAGGTCTAGAATTATTTTCTTTTTGCCCTTTTTTTGTTGCCCAAAGGAGGGGTCAGGACCAATGACCCCCTCCCCCAGATCCACCAATATGAATTGCGAGAAAATGTAATTCGGTCGGGTACTGGGTAAACATTCTCTTTCCCATCCTTCTCCTCCTTCTTCCCTCCTTCTTTTTTTGGCATTTCCGATCATACAAAAATCTCCAGACATTATATATTTTTCGCCAAAAAGTGGGGGGCCCGGCCCCCCCCCCCGCTTCCGCCAGCCATGATATACTTGGTTTAAAAAATTATATAACAATGATAATCGCTCATTATTATATTTTCGAGTTTGTATTAATTTAAGGCACTAATCATCAGAGGTTAAGCTGCCGAGCCTATCATGTTTCATAAATTTATCAAATACAGGTCTCCCTGTAATTAAAGATCACCAATTTAAGACCAATTTTCTGTGGTCCCATATTAACAAATGTCTTTTATCTTTATTATTCTTTTTAGTGACCAAAGCCGCTAAATACCATGGGAACCCCATTCCAAAAGTGGTCTTTAATTGGAGGGAGACCTTTATTTATTTATTTATTTTTTAAAATTTGTTCTTTATACTGAAACTCATTCAGTCAAAATGACTGTTCTCCCAGAGTGCACAGTATACAACACAGATAACTAAGAAAAAAAATAGATATAAAAGTCTTTACAATAAAAATTACAAACCACTTAAAAACCAATAAAAAAAATATTAATTAAGAAATCAAATAAACTCCTTTAACTACCATACAAAAGGCAAATCAGGAACGAAAAATACAAAGGATTTAGTAAACAACAGGAAAATCATTAATTTGAGAAAATAAAGAAGGAAAAGCAATGAAAAATCTACATAAATTAATCTACAATAAAAAAAAAGACAAATAGTTTAAGGATAATCTCTGAACTGAATCCAAAACAAGTTCCAACTAAACACATTAAGTGAAAGTGGGAAGGATTAATTTATTGAAAATTAAATAGACAAATAAAACTAGGTACTAAAATATAGATTTATTTATTTAAATTTTAAAAAGGCCTATAAACATATTAATAGTTGACTGCATAAATAAATCTTAGATACTTTTGAAATGGGATAAGCTGAAATAAGCTTCTATTATCAGGGGCGGATCCAGAAATGTCCAAAAGGGGGGGCCGGAAGCGGGGGCCGAAAGTTGGGCCGA
>NW_022709621.1:0-4582 GCF_011630105.1 Anneissia japonica | reverse complement strand
ATGCTCTCTGGGATGTTCTTGAGGATTCCGGGTGGGTGGTTTGATTTGTTATGTACGTATAGAGGCGTATTATTCGGTTTCGTGTAGGGCATGTATTTTCCACTCTCCAGGTTTAGCGTTATGTCCAGAAAGTTCAAAATGTTTTTGTTGGCTTCGATTGTGATTTTTAGACCGTGTTTGTTGAAGATGGCACATAGATCTTTCTTTGTATTCTCTATTTGACGAGGCGTTGCGTTTATGATTCCGAGGCCATCGTCTCGGTATAAGCCGAAAGTATTGCCGTGTTTTCCCGTAATCTGATGTAGAAGGAAAGATCTATTGCACAAAATATTCAACCGTAATACCATAAAAATTAGCTACAGTTGTATGGGGAACCTCAAACAAAACATCGACGGACAAAATAAAACAACCTTATCACTGAAAACCGAGCAGCCTAAGACCAAAAGTTGCAACTGCAGAATACCTAATGATTGCCCCATGTCTGGCCGTTGCCCAGGGACGTAGCCAGGATTTTGAAAGGGGGGGGGGAGCCGTTATGCGAATTACGTATGACCCCGGCGGGGTCAAATCCCCCTGTGAAGTAGCGCACTCTGAACGTTCTTAGGACTGTTTGAGAGGATAAAGGGAAAATTGCAATAGACGCATTTTAAATAAGCGAAAAAATAATTATATAATAAATCAACAGTGGCAGATCCAGAAATTCGAAAGAGAGGTGAACCAGGGAGGGGCTTTCACAGACTGAGGAACCACCCACCTCAGCCCCACCATGGTTGGGGCTGAGGTAAGAAAATTTATGATTAGGGCATCTCTAGATGGCCGGAAATTACACTCTCGCACTTCAATTTGAATATATTTTTCCTTCAGGCCTTTATATATACATATACATGTATACATATATATACATATACATTTTATATATATATATACATTATATATATAATGTATATATATATATGTAATGTATATATATATATATATATATATATATTCAAGACCACCTTTAGGACTTGAACATTTGGGGCGGTCTCGGGATTGGTCTCCAATTAGAGGGCTAGCTTTGTGTTAAAATGTTGAAGATTGTTATTTGGGTCTTTGGAAAAGGGTCGAATTAGAGGGGTCTCGGTATTAGAGGGTTCTCGAATTGGAGGGCGCACTGTATATATAATTTTCGTTAGTGCTAAAACGGATACATGTATTGTCCAATATAAAAACTATTTTGGAATCAAAATATTTTATCATTTGGGAAACTATTATTATTTATAAGTCAGTGGTGACGTCATCACTTTCATTTGCACATAATTTTTTAACCTCTGACTGATTACTAGCCTGGTTAAAGCTTGGTTTCCCTACAATCGCTACCCGCTATTGCAACCGCTTCCAGTGATGCTGATTGGTCAATCAAATTTCTTATATAAAAAGCATCTGTTCGGAGATCCCATCTTGTTGTTTAAGATGCTTAATAAGAGGCCGTATCACGTTGATCTGGATTACGTGTGCATTGAATACTAGTTTCTTATCGGCATACCATAATTGGATTCAAACTTCAAATGAAAGCCTCACTGTTCATATTGGTTAAGGCGTCTGCATACACAGCAGATGGTCCCGGGTTCGAATCAAACAAATACAAATGTCATCGTATTTGTTCGAATCAAACAAATACGATGACATTTGATAATAAATAAGCAAACTTAAGCATATGAAAGAAAGGCATAAATAAAGATGTAGACAACCATTTAAATAAACCAGTCTTCTGATTTATAATAGGCCTAATTATATTAAATACGACATAAACATGCGCAGTTTACCGTCATCAAGCATAAGAACAGCTGATGTTTCTTGGCCGACATCAAACCAGACTTGGTCGACTGCTGCATTGAAGATTCCTTTCGGTTGTTTTGATGTTGATGAAAAATCACCTGCACTCCATTCATACCTAAAATTAGGAATACCGTAGCACTCAACTTACAATAAAACTCTTATTAAGGGGACGCCTTAATTATAGGGGTGTCACCTCAGGCCCTTATCCAGCTTTTTGAATGGGGGTGCGTTTTGCGAGCAACTAGTCTGGGGGCCGGGAGCCGCCCAGGGCCCCCGGTCGGGGTCCAGGGGCCGAAGGCCCCGGAAAAATTTGCTTTCTTACGTCCTAGTAGACTAATTTGAAGGCACTTTATCATGTTAATCTCTATATGTCCGTGAACACAGCGAGGGCCTATCAAAAAATTACCAGTGGACGACATGGATAAACAAGCAAATCGTTTCCCAAATGAAAAATACTACTGTATAAATTCGTGGTGTAACCATTACGAATAAAAATTCAAAATCAATTCTGCTTTTAAATGAATAATTGCAAAGTTTGGAATAAAGAGTGGATTAAAAGCGACTGTAAATGAGCTGATTCAAACAACTAGAAGCATTTAAAACAAATTAATCAACATTTTTATTTTTATTCTAAACCGGGGTTTCATTCTAGCATTTTGACTTCATTGCTATACACTGACATACCGGCTGGTAGTTAGGGGAAGATACACCTAGACGATAACTTGCATATTACGTGTGTATTTTTGTTGTGTTATGTTGCTGGCAGTACAAAACTGGAGTCAACGCTCTAGTATTCTTATTGTAACTCATTTGTACATTCATACAATCTTAATACTGTATGCGATTCATTTTATAATGATTCTGGGAACAAGGTCACATTTTTTTTTGGTTATAATTAGTGGACGTTTTTCGATTTGGGGGATGCGTACGCACCCAACGCACTTGAATAGAGAGGTTGCCAATAGTGTTAAAAGATATACCTTCCCTCGTTTAGTTCAGTAAAAAGGTGTCCTCTTAACAGGGGTGTTCCAGAGGAGGATGTTCTACTTATTATATTATAAACTTAACGACAACATGATTATTAGCCCCTTAATAGTAATACCTTAATATTAGTTGTCTAATAGTAATATCATAATGACAATAATGAAAATGATGACAACAACGATGATCATAGCAAAAACACACACAACAGCTTATAATAAGAATATTTTTCTCTTAGGCCTAATTGATAAAAATGTTCGATGAACATCATGGGTTAACCTTTCTACGGGAACTCCAGTGAATCCATCTCTTGACCAAGTAGCGGCCAACATACACCTACTAAAGGTAAAGTTTACATCTTCATTTGGGTTCTCCAATTCAAGTAGGCTTAAGTCAATGATGTCATACACAGTGACGATAGGTGTACTGGAGTCTAAAACATAAGTATATTGAATATGATATACTTACTTTACATTTTACAATTAATTTATCTAATTTTGTTTGAATTGAACATACATACTTACTTAAGAAATTTAATTCAATTATGCAAGATTCATCCCATCCATTATTTTCAGACATTATCATAAATAGATCGGGAAGGGTTAGACATAAACAAAACAAAATATCCACAAACCGTTTTAAAAATTTTTTCAGGAGGCTCACCCCCGCTCATTTTTTTATTTATACCCTAGTGATGCCGAATCAGCAGAGAAACCTTGGTCCCCGGAAAATGGTCTAAGAAATCTTTATTTAACACTCTATATGTTTATGAACGATTCTATGTCATGTACAACAAATATCTCAGAATGTATTATTTTGACAATAAAGTTGACTTGTATCTTGTATCTTGTATCTTGTACAATTGTCTAACACTGTATAATCTTAATACTGATGAAATCTCAATCCAGATAATAATAGGTATAATCAATGCTTAAAAGTTAAAGGAGAAGTTTACCAATTTTATATAAATTGAGATCTGATTTAGCATAATCAGATACATAATATCCCATTTTTGAAATTACGAATCCCGTGCATGTTTGTTACGTAGACGCTCTAAACTAAATTTTTGATGAAAGATATAATTAAAATTTTAAAAGTTAAATGGATATTTCACCTTAACGTCAATAGAAAGCAAGAGATTGGTAGGGTAACTTTTATAATTTTCTAAAATCAACATTACTGAACCTTTATTATATATTTTTTAATGAATAAAGAATTCTTAAATTTGAATTTGAACATAATAATTGAGTGACATATGAGTTTTTACTGATCATGAAAGAAAGTATTAAGTTAAATAAATTCTGAAACATTTAACGAGATGTATATGACATCGTACACGTACCTTCCGTTATATCCTGACAATTGCTATGTGCCTGTCTCTTATAGTATTGTACATTCCTGTGGTCCTATAAGGGAAGTGTCCTGTCCACTTAAACTTGGATGACCGCAACCAAGATAGGGAATGGAAAGTGACTTAGGGGTGTTAACCAATACTAGGAACCAATAAGAATTAAATTTTCTTATGATTAATAAAAATAATAAACCAATGGAATACGTTAAGACGCGAACAAGGAGGAGTCATGTCCTTCTATAAAACACTGAACAATTTGATAGAGAGGAGCAGTTGAGAGAGTCAAAAAGAAATCCAGTCGAGTGAGAGGAGAGCGGTACCTCAGCCCGAGGGCCCGTGGCTCTGGCCATTCCATCAGAGTACTGTACCAACTTAATTCTACACTAACATAGATGGGGCAGAGTTGCACCGTTCAGCTCCGACCGAACTGAC
>NW_022709620.1:0-609 GCF_011630105.1 Anneissia japonica | reverse complement strand
TTTACGCGAGCATGGAATTTACGCGAGCACGCACGCGCGCAAATATTCGATTATATATGAATTTTAATACACTGTCCATACTAAGTGATGTTAATTATAAAATAAAATTGTAAACCCAATTATGTGTGTGAAATTCATATGCAATGTACGTAACACATATACTTTGCATGTGTTCATCGGGAAGATTATGAAACAAAATGGACGGTGTGTACCACGTGACTTTCGTAAACCAAGGAGCGGAATGTCGCAACTCTTTATATATATGGCTCTGTACACTACCAGAGCCGTAGATAGAGAGAGTTGCGACATTGAGAATTTAGAAGCCATTTTGTTTCATACGCGATGCGCGTTCTGTGCCTAACGTGTGATGTGCGTTCCTGTGTATAATATTGTATAATACAGTTAGCGGCCTCCTATATAGTTTAATTCCATTTAATCTTTTTAGCAGTCGAATTTCATGTAACTCTATAGATTTTTTTTAATGATTTCACTAGTTTATATCCAATTTCATATTATAAATACTGTAATAATTTACAGTACTATTTTTTTTTAGCAGTTCTTTAATCCTCGCCGATAGACCGAGAGAGCCCTTCGATGGCAAGCATACTT
>NW_022709619.1:0-5794 GCF_011630105.1 Anneissia japonica | reverse complement strand
AAATTTATAGATTCACAAATAAATCGATGTGGAGTAAAATAAATCCCTACATATTGTGCATACGTTGATGCGGTTGGCGCATCGGTTGTGGCTTTCACTCCCAACCTTGTGGTCAGGGGTTCGGAACTCTCACTGTGCAGGTCGCTTGTTCCTTGGACAAGGCACTTTATCTACGTTTGTCTCTCTCTACCCAGGAGCATAAATGGTTACCCAGTGGTTTACTACTGGGGAGGAAAAACGAACGGGGTGGAAAGGAACTGGCCACCCTACCACACAATACCGAGGCTTAGTACAATGGGCTCACAGCTCATTCCCTACGTTCAGTAATGAACACGGAACTACCTTTACCTATTGTGCATACAGATGTGTACCATGCCACTTTCAACGACGTGGTGTTTCTGATTTTTTTACTACAAGTGTCACCATACTATTAAAACTTCAATTGATACATACAATTATAGCACAATGTTAATAAAACATTATAAAATTTAAACGTAAAAAATAGTGTAGGCCTATAGCATAAAAAAATCCATAATATCATTAGGCAATAGAAATATTAAATCTAACCATAAATGTAAATGTTGTAAGATATGAGTTAGAGGTGTCATCTACGCTTGCATATTCGTAACATATACTGTAATCAGTAGCGGAGTAAGGAATTCAAAATAGAGGGGGGGGGGGTTGCAAGGAAGGACTTTCCAGCTGGGCCTATCATCTTAGCCCCACAAGGTTGGGGCTGAGGAAAGATAATTTATTATTATGGCAACTTATGGCCGAAAATTCCGTTGCACCCCCTCCGCCAAATGGCGTACGGGCCTGTAGGCTATTACACACGAATGTGCAATAAATTAAGCAGTAAACGTTCGGCCTATCGCTTATTATGTGCGACTTTTAAGGGATGTTCAGGAGAAAAATTTCATAATATGTAAGATTCTTACAGTAGTTAATCCCTTTCTGACAGCTAGCCTATATATCAATGTAAAAATAGGTCATTGTTTGACCCACAAGTAACATATCACTTTTGTCAGTTTCATTTAGTTTTGACACAAGATTTAACCTCTGCTCCCTAAACATACCATACTATACCAGTCACTAATATATATTACACATTTGTATAATATAATACCCTACATATGTTATAATTGGCACAGAAGAATTACATTATCTTTTTCCCCCAAAATTGACAACAAACGGTGATTGAATAGAATAGGGTTAGAGGCAATATCGTGTTGTCCTGCAAATTTTTTTCCATAAAAAAAATACAAAAGATTAACAAATGAAATAAATCATGTGTAAGCATGAAGATCTATTTTACATACTAAAATGAACTTTCTCAATTCTAAAATATAAAATTCGCTTTAAAAATTGGATGAAATATTATTGCTAATAGTTACTAATAATATATAATGTGGAAAATTTTTTCACGTATAAATAATAAATATTCATTGTGTGACCCAGTGACCATTTTGTGCATAAAATCTAACTACCATACCTACTAAAAGGAAACCCCATTTAATGTGTAAAATCTAAATAATGTGTAATGTGTATGAGAACCAATTTTACGCGAAGAAAATTATAACTGAAATGATAAGGATCATTCAATCTCAAATAATTTTATTTGGCTATCAATATTTTCGGTGAAATTCATTTAAACGAAGCTGATCTAAACTAGTAAACATTGTTATGTTTCTAATATTGACCTATGCATTTTTGGCTTATAAAAAAAATCACTCAAATATTTAAGGGCATGTTTTAAAAAACTGGCCATATAATCCTAAACACAAGGTAATGTGGACCCATTTGATGTATAACTTCTAATTGCAATGAGCCTATCTAAAACTGGATGCATTTTATGCAACCTAAATACTCTAGTGTGGTCCCATATTACTAGTATATAATGTGTTTATTCATAATAATCTGAACACAACTAAAAAAAAAAGACTAAACAATGTTTAAGAAGTTTAATCTACCTATTTAATGCGTAAATCCAAGTGAACCTATCTTTAAAAATGTTGACTAATTTTACGCATGAGAATTCTGTTTAAAATTATTAATCAATTGCATACATAATTTTGCTAAATTATCTAAGAAAATGTTATTTTTATTTTTTTCCGCCCGTCGTTGAAGATTTTTCAAAACTTAGGTGTGCATATTATTCCATTGCATACATACATTATGTTTTATTTCATGTTATTTTTTATTGGTAATAAAAAAATGTAATATTTGCACAGTAGGTTTCCTTAAAATCGGTACACTGTCGCTATAGTGTGTTTCTCATTTTTTCTTTGGTATATTTCATTGCAGAAGAGCTCACATACAAAACAGTCTATTGCAGCATACGCTGAATTGAAGTCTATTGCAGCATGTGCAGATTTGAAAGACTGAATATAAAATTACAAAAATATAAAATTGGCAATTAAAAATTTACAAATCTTTGTTAAAATATTGTAATATTAAATATTAAAATTTAAATTAGAAACATTAAAAAGACAGACGAAGTAAAAAATTACAAAGACAAATGTTACATAAGAAAAAAATCAGGAAAGATTTAACAATTGAGACTATAAATATATCTACAAATTTTATACTTAAAAAATATACAATATTAAATCTCAAAACACTGTAAAAAACAAAAAGCCGCTCTGTCAATCTACAGGAGTCATACAGGGCAAGGCGCCTCTATATCAAATGGTTAGACTTAAGAGACCACCGTCCCCAGGGTCTCACTACTAAGTGAGTTCAGGATTTTGGTCATATATTGTAAGGGGCTGTTTATAAATCATGTTTTAGTGCTTTTATATTCTTTGTATGGCTTTTTCGAATGAAAAATCAGCATCACCAGAAGCTATCAGCGATAGCATGTAGCGACTGTATGGAAACCAAGCTTGACTCACTTTCGTCCGCGAGTCAGTCCCTGTCGGGGACATCGTATCTCCGTCAGGCAAATCCTGGCATCATTTTACCAGAAAGAAATATGAATGTATTTTTCTTTTCACAATTAAATAAATATATAAAATCAATTAAAAGATCAAAGGAAACTTATATTGCAGTAATCAGAGTGTGTAGGCCCCTGGTCCTTAATAGGCGGCCCCCAGTCCAAATTTGGCCCGCGAAGAAAATTATTCTGGTCCGCGAGAAAAAATTTAAATTATACAAAAAGTATTTAAAGAAACTGAAAGAAATAACCATTCAATGAATAGATTTTTCAATAAAGTGAAGGCCAAAACAAAACACTTGGCCAATATGAAGTAGGGTATACCCATCCAGATCTAGAATTAAATCCGTTACCAACCAATCGAAAAACGCCAGAAGATTGGTAGTTTTAGTTCAGCTAAATATGACATAGCAGATTAAAAATAAAAACTTTACCATAGACTTGTTTTTATTATGAGTAGACCGGAGATTCTACTGGCGAAGAGTTTTGAGTTTTTAAAGATGTATTGCCCCATGCTAAATACCAAAAAAAAAAAAATCATAAAAATATTTTTTTGAAATTAACTTGCCATTTTGAAGCAACATAAAAGTTATCAAATTCAACATAGCAATTGTTGTATTTAAAAAATGTCTACCCATCAGTTTACAGCGAAAAAGATAGAAACAATTCTAGATACTGGAAGTGTTTTATTACTTTTATTATATTTTTCTGGTTAAAAAATCAGGGTACGCATTTTTTAAATTCCATCATTTCTATGTACAAGTTAATTATTTGTATGTTAATGCAAAATGAGCAAGTTAATTTCAAAATTAATTTTTATTATTTTCTGACATTAGCAAGGGAGGTATTTGGTGAGGATTGGAGAAATTACAGAGAAAATACATATTGTGTGTCAAACTATTAAGTTGAACAAACTTTGTATGACTTTGTTTACGATTATGCCTGTAATTTGATACTTGGTTTGAAAATACTCCTACAGCATTAGTCCAACCAGGAAGTTGTTGTATGGACGCCGGAGTAGGTAACAGTATTTTGCTGGCGTAAACGATGAGAAGCAAACATAAAAATCAAGGTCAATTATGATAGAAAACAAATATCTACTTTTACTTTGTGGAAAAAATGCCCATTTCAGGAAACGCTACTTCACACACAGTTAAACTTGCACAAAGAAAGGAAAGACATGACAAGTACCAGTCTCCGACAATTTAAACGTCCGGTGGCCCTGCAAAATATTGGCGACTTTAACTTGGGTTGCGATCGATAGTTTGATTTTATATTATAGCATTTTCCATATAGTACAAACATGTATATTTACAATATGTTTTTATTTTTAAAATGCTGCTTTTTCTGGCAATACAGTAACGCATATTAGTAAACATTGCAACACAATCCTTAGCATGTTGTTAAACTAGTCAGGTAACTATATTTGTCATGGTTAATGAATTATATTATATTTTATAGCGTTAACTGTTCAGTAAAAAGATGTATATTTATGTTAATTTTTAATAAAAACAATGCTGTGTTCTGGCAATACAGTACAAAATAAAGTTTTAAATTACTTCAAATGAGCCTGGCAACACATTTCTTAACATGTTGTTAGGCTATTTATGTAACTATAGTAACATTATTTTGAAATAAATTTACGTTGATTTATAGTGTTATCCATTCAGTAGAAAATGATATATTTTTATTCAAAAAACGCTGTTTTTTCTAACAATACCGCATCCACGTGTGTAAATTATCCACAACTTTTTTTTCTTGATTATTGTTTGGACAACTATTGACTATCAAAATATTGAAGATGGTGGATATGTATGCACCACTTTGGAAGTTACAGATAGGTTTCTGAGGCATAGGCCTACTTTAAAAAAATATATATTTTGAAAAAAAAACCCTTTTGCAAATAATGGTATCTTCCAAACAGAATTGTTTAAACTATTTTTTTTTTGCGATAAATTGAAGTTAATACCTGGTTATTTACATTAATGATCATAAATATATATAGTGCATGTTTTTTTTTTTAAATAAGGTATAAAAGTCAGTGTCTTTTCACTTCTGAAAATGCTGAAAATGTGCAAAATTGACAAAAACGATAAAATTCAGATAATGGGTCGTTGCCATGAAAACGAAGGCTAAAAAATTAAACGAGGGTTTGTCACGCTACGAAAGCAACACATGTGAGAATTCAATATTCAAATTACGTTCATACTAACAGGGAAATAGGTAAGAACGTACGTTCAGATCGAGAATTCATATACCACCTCAACCCACCGTTATTGGGCTGAGGCACCCCTAGATGGTTGGATATGGCACTTTAAGACCTAAAATTTGAATATAATTTTTATTTTTCCCCTATGTAGGGGAGCGCCCTTAAATCCGCTTTGAGAGCAAACATTATTCAGTTTTATTATTTTCCAATGTTCTATAGTTTATCAAAACATTCAATATGCCAAAAGTGATGTAAGAAATATTGTAAAAAACCAAATTAAAACTAATTAAAAAAAATAGTGTGGAAATGTCATTAATTAAACTACGGATAAACATTAATTAATGTGATTAAATTTATAGATTCACAAATAAATCGATGTGGAGTAAAATAAATCCCTACATACTGTGCATACGTGGATGCGGTTGGCGCATCGGTTGTGGCTTTCACTCCCAACCTTGTGGTCAGGGGTTCGGAACTCTCACTGTGCAAGTCGCTTGTGTCCTTGGACAAGGCACTTTATCTACGTTTGTCTCTCTCTACCCAGGAGCATAAATGGTTACCCAGTGGTTTACTACTGGGGAGTAAACGTTCAGTAATGAACACGGAACTACCTTTACCTATTGTGCATACAGATGTGTACCATGCCACTT
>NW_022709618.1:0-817 GCF_011630105.1 Anneissia japonica | reverse complement strand
CAACAAGGCATGTAGACTTTTGAACACTGTATTTATTTTCAAAAGAGATTTTCGGCCAGTCTTCTGACCTTCATCAGCTTTATTCAATGACTTTTAACTGTTACCAGGATAGGAAGCTGGCTGGTTTAAGCCGTCTAACTTGATTTAGCCTTATGTGCGGTATTGTTATGCAAATGAGCCAGATAAGCACCATCTGCACATGCTCAGAAAAAAAAAACTTTCCTTAGCCACACTGCATATCGGCTAGGCGTACAGCAGCTAGGCCTAGCTTATCTTATTTTTGTTTGTTACGCACCACTGACTTAGGCTGTTTGTCATCACTTCAAGATGTCTACCGATTCGTGGAAAAGGCGTATTAAAATCCAAATATTGGCGTTTGTGAGCAATACACTTTAATTTTATATAGGTAAGTAGTAAGCATATGAATAATTTTAATGCACTAGTTAGTTGATAACTTCATTCTAATTTGTTTTGGATCTTTTTCTGCATTTTTATAAGCGGTTAGACATGGCCTAGGCCGGGTCTAGGCTAACCTAATCATATCAATTTAAAATCAAATTTGTAGACATACTTGCCTTATATCTTAACTTTCAAGTGATTTTATTGGTAGACTAGTTTGTTTTTAAGTATGTAAGTATGATTGATTTGCATGCTAAGTGAAATTAGTACCCTTATTTTGCTTTGTTTTACCGTACCGTAATTCTCGGCTAGGCCTAGCTGAACGCCTAGCCGATACGCAGAGTGGCTATCGTGTGGCTAAGAAAGTTGACTAACAAGTTGTATACTGTACAATTTAAACAATACAATAGTGATGTAG
>NW_022709617.1:0-1252 GCF_011630105.1 Anneissia japonica | reverse complement strand
TCGGGGCGCCAGTAATTTATGGGGAATACACCCCCCCTCCCGTAGATACGCCACTGCTTGTGTCCGACAATTTGTACTCTATGGGTCTTAACTCATGTTTAACTCGTAGTAAGCCTAAACTCGTATAACTCGGGGGACTCCTGTAGGCTAGCTTAAAGATGCGGCTAATAAATGCTTACATCTTAGTGTTATGTTGTGTGGTTTTATTGGACACGCCCTGGTGCCACCAAAATGCTGTATGAAACCAGATTTATTTACTGTCGATATGGGTATGTACATGACTGCACAACTTGATGCAGATGCAACGTAATACAGTAATTTCGTGTAAATGGAATGAATGAATTACACAAACTAAACCTGCATTCACATTGGACCCTAACCGAAATTTGGACCGCGCCTCCGATGAACGATCTTCTGATCGGTTCCTCCGCAGGCTTTTGATCCAGAAATTCAGATTCGGTGTGAATGCGCATGTTTCTTGGATTATTTCGATATGCATTTAATCTCGTTTGTGATAAATACAAGGTGATCGCCATACCGGACCATGGCACTGCTTGTTTCGTAGGTAATATGCCTATAGTCGTGTTGTGTTTTTGGCAGAACCCGTTGAAGTTGACTCAGGTGGGGATCCAGTGTGTGGGGTGATAGAGAGTAGAAAAGAAATGAAAGAGGGGAGCGCAGTAGTGCGATGCGCCAAAGCAAGCTATTTTTTTTTTCAATTTAAATTCCATGTTCCATTCAGCGCCTATATGCTCAAGCAATTACAAATTTCAAAATCCGGATCCCAAGCTGGCTCGCATGGCTCCTTTCGACCGATCAGCCAGTAACCAACATTAATGCAACATAATATTTTTAAATTATGATGTATTTTTTTAATATTTTCAGGCACCCTTATTGGATACCACATTGAGCAAGATTACCAATATTTCGATAGTCTTTCACAACTTATTAAAGTTGTTGCTGATTTTAACAAATCAAGAATGTTTTTCAATGCCACCACCTATGCTGATACCCGGACGAACAGCGTTATAATCGAAGATTACAAGACGGTACCGTAAAGCCGGGCACTTACTGCGCCCCGACGGTCGTCAGATGACACGATAATAATTATCGTGTCATCTCCAATTTTCGAGAACGCAACGCCACGACGCGCGCACAACGGATCATTTTTATGATGATCCATAGACTGCTACCAAAGATACTAGAAATACAAGATAGAGTTCTCCACACAAAAAAAGTGTTCCACCGTGTT
>NW_022709616.1:65569-75337 GCF_011630105.1 Anneissia japonica | reverse complement strand
ATCAAGATTTTTCTATGCATTGCTTTATTAGATTTTGCTTATAAGGATGGACCACTAAAGAAGGGGACCCTTGGAGATCGGAGACAAATTCAATAAACCGCCAGAACCTGTGATAGTTACGTTACTGTGCTAGGCATGTATAGGCCTAAGTGATTAATTGTAACAATTCTAAATTATAATGTACATTGTTATATAAATACAAATACTATCATCCTATGTACACATTGCTTTATTAGATTTTGTATAAGGAGGCGGGGCCCTTATAAATTGGAGGCCCCTGGAGCTCTGGGGCCCAGGTTCGGTGATCCTGCTGAACCTGCGGTAGTTACTGCTGAACACTGCCTCACTCAAATTAATGACATCTTTTATCAACATCGTAATCATTGTCATAATTATTGGCATTATCCAACATCATCGTTATCCTCCATCACCACCACCACCATCATCCACCACGATTATTATCCTCCATCAACACATTTGAGTTTTTGAATTAAATTTTTGTATAAATTTTATTTTGATTTATTATTTATTTATTTATTTTTTTTGGCTTCTACGGCCGTCAATTGTTACCTACCCTCCCCCTTCCCGCTCATCAGCATTTTGGAGTGTAATATAATGTAATACACAGTGTGGGATGATTTAGCAGAATTGTTTGCTTCCCTCTAGCAGAATGTCATTTCTTGCGCTGGTCACACTGTACGTGAAGGCGATCGAGTCTACGAAAAAGAACGTTATCATCTCAAGGGGTTTCGATTTTCAAAATAAAAAAAAGTGAGATGAAAAATGAGAAGAAATATTGAAAAAATCTTCCAGAAGAATACGCCTACGGGCCCACTAATTCTAATATACTAGCAATTGTATATTGTCGCTGTACCGAGACATCTTGCTAGGGCCTGCCTATGCCTTTAGTACAGTATAGAGACATAGACTAGCTTGGCTAGGCCTTATAAAACGGTATCCGATCTTTTAGTGTGGTATTTAAACTTAATTATTGAAATGAAAAAAAAGGCCTAAGCTTGCATAGCACCAACTTTGGTGATGCGCAGTTACAATTAAAGCATGAGGCCTAGGGCCAGGCAAAACTCTTGCAACGTTATATTATTGTTTAAACCATGCTAAACAGTGAAATTTGGAACAGCACTGCCATTTTCCAATACAGTACTTTTAATGAAACCAGTGCAAAGTTTTAGGATTTTTTTTAATTTAATTTGGCCTAAATCTTTGGTAAATTGTTCCTTTATTAAAATATCTTAAAAATGTATTATTTGGGATAGCAATTAAAAAATAATAATAGGCTACACTTATTGAGACTCAAAATCTAGTTTTTTGTGTTATCAGTACACTTCCTGTCCATGGAGGAAATAAGATTGAGTTTCTTTTCACAGACTCGGCCGCGTTTACGACGCACAATTCAAGCGCATGCGTAAAAAGTACATAATTTTGGGCACAGCGGCTGAGTTAGCGCGGTGGGCTTACGAAACGGCCAAATGCGACGTCGACATCAATGTCGAGTTGGTTATTGCGTTGTTGTTACCGTTATTGTTGAATTGAATCATCATTATCATGTTTATTACCATCATCCTCAATATTATTATTTAAGACTAGACTGAAATTTGGGAAAAAATGTATTCGTGACCTGACTTTTTGGGACAAAGACGTGGGCCTAAAATGTCTACATTGAATATTCCCTCCTCGATGAGAACATTTTTAAAACTAGACGCTCATAGATGGCATCTTGGCCTAAGGATGGGATTTTTGTATCTTCTCTCTCTGACCATGGTTGGGGCTGAGGTTAGAAATTTTATGATTATGTCATCTGCAGATGGCAGAAATAGCACTCTCATGCTTAAATTTTAATTCAACTCTCCTTTTTTCTCCATTTTATTTTTATTTTGAAAAAATTAGAGGGCCCGGGCCATCTCCCTACAAGGGGAGGCGGCATCGGTGGGAGGAGTGCTCATGGCCCCTCGTCGGGGAGATTTGGCTGCCTTCGGGGAGAAAACCACAATTTCGTCGGGGAGAAATATAAAATTATATGTATTTTTGATAATATATTTGAAAATCATTTATTTGAAATTAGCGCATTATAAATATTTATTATTATTATTTACATATTAGTAAGACTGTTAGATAAGCCCACTCCCCCCACCCCGGACCTCTTTCGGAACATTTTAAGCGACGCTCGACCACGCCCAGTTGTCGTTGGGAAATCCTTCCACCTCGGCAGGGGAACCCGCCCCGACGGGGACCTCATACCCCTCCCCCGTCGGGTAAATTGTGGCGCCACTCCTGCCCCTACTTTCAATCCTCTATTGACTATGGTTCCCTTTCACCACAGTTGGAAAATGAGACTTTTAGCATTTGAGACTTAGAATGAAATACAAGTGACTTACGTTTAAAAAAGTTTTTGGCCCAATCCTGGCTGACCCGAATGTTTGATAATATAGGTCCGGTTCTTTTGCATGACATAAAATGTTTTCCAATATTTAAATAATATATTTGATAAGCTTAAACCTAATCAATTTTAGACCTGTGGTTACCATTATATCAACGAACAAATAGCCATGAAGAGCTGCTTTTTAGCTGTATTATTGTGTTTTTGCATACCCATTTGAAATGGGTTCCGACCCGTTGCCACCCGGGCCCGTTGCCACCCGGCCCGTTGCCACCCGGCCTTTTACCACCCGGCCCGTTGCCATCCGGCCTTTTGCCACCCTAGACCCGTTGCCACCCAGCCTTTAGCCACCCGGCCTTTTGCCACCGTAGGCCCGTTGCTACCCAGGCTTTTTGACATCCGGCCTTCTGCCACCGTAGGCCCGTTGCTACCGTTGCCTTTTGACATCCGGCCTTCTGCCACCCGGCCTTTTGCTACCCGGCCCGTTGCTTCTCGTTTCGGATAATGGTATTCAGTGGGGCGCTGATAGGACGCGATGTTTAACCATTTGCGTCATCAGCAGGCCCCATGTTATTCTGTTGAAAATATTGCCTTTGAAACTTATTTTTGAGTCTTTAAGTGCCATTTCCAGGAATATAGAGGCATCTACTCTACAAATTTGCTCACTTAACGCCTACCACCTGTGAGTGGATATTTTTGTAGTAGGAAAATTTATAAAGTGGCAGGATAATTCTAAAATAAAATGGAGAAGAAAAGAAATTTATATTCAAAATTAAGTCTGAGAGTGCCAGTTTCGACCATCTTGAAGTACACAGGCTTACGACGGCCCGCCGCTGGTCTCAACAGATTGGAACTGGCCCCAGCTTAAAAAGGATTGAATCCCGGGAAGTAGTGGATATTCAGGAGAACGTCGTATACATGGCTTCACATTTGTATGTTACAGGGTATTGATGTGGACAGGTGCGGATCCAGAGATGTCCAAAAAGGTGTGTGGGGGGGGGGGTGGGTGGCGAAAGGGGGCCTAAAGTTGGGCCGATCGAGACAACACCGTCTAGACCCCCGAAAATAACATTAGAGGCGTTCTGGGCTTATATTTTTTCCTTTTCTTTCTTTTTTTCTTTTTTTTTTTACCTTCCAAATTGGGGGCCGTGGCTTGGGGGCCGTGGCTTGGGGCCCGGGACTTGGCCCCCCCCCCCACCAAATCCGCCTTGCTTAATGTTTGATATTTTATTTTATTAAAACAAATTTACTTGAATTTATAAACGTGTCTGTCCATTATTCACTTGTACGTGTACTTTATATGAGTGCTTAGTCGCTAGAATAACGTGTCAATTGTCTATTTTCAAGACGATAAATTCAGATATACAGATATATTTTATCGTCACTTTCAGAGACATAGACTTTTTTTTTTACTAATGGTACAACATCCAACCAAATTAAGTAAATAAATAAAAAGTACACGAAAAATCCATAATCTATGCATCCTGGGGTAGGGTTGTTCATATCTTAGGGCTGCAGCCTGCATACCCCACTGTTTACAATTTAAAGAGTATTATTTAGGGCCCTAATGGCAGATGGGTAGAAATTATTTATTTACCTTGTTTTGTTGGCATTTAAACTCCTGTAACGGCGACCGCTTCTCATTGTTTTAAAGAAACATCATAAAAACAATACAATTAATATTTCAGGTCGCATACCAAGAGATTTTAATGCGCACAAGAAGAACATGTGTTTCTGGCCCTCTTAATTGAGGATTTGATTGCCATTTTAGATCATTGGAGATGTGAATCCCGAGAAATTTGATTTCCTCAACAACTTCGACTGGTTACCATTTATTTTAAGAGCTTCTTTACGGTTTTAGTTACATTTAGTATGATTTTGTTAGTTCACACCATTCATTAATATGCAGCCCGGAGGAACTCGGTGTTAAGAGAAAGGTTCCAGGCACTACCTGGCCAATTTTTACAAGTTGAGGACGCTCCGTTAGAAAATTAACTATCCAGTTACAAAATAAGACCATCAATTTACATTTTAGGATTTATATTTTAGGTTTATTTATGGGTATGTTCAAAAACATGATTATTATAATGCGACACTTTTAATAAACGTTTTTTTTTTGTACAAGACTGTATGAAACGGAATGTCATGTGCCAATTGGTATGATGTCTCTTTCTTTACATTTTTTGTTTTTGTTTTTGTTTTTTTTATAACTTTTTTTTTTTTGGGTGGGGCGGGATGGGAACGTGTCCCCCCGACGGCCATTATTAAAATATGTAAATTATTTACATAATTGTAGTTTATTTATACGGTATTTCGACTGATATTCGTAACCTTGTGTGAACCATCCTAAAGGCCCTGTCACATAGTAGCGAATAGATCTAACGTATGCCGAGCGTTCACTTTTTTTTCTAAAGCTTTGTCTACACTATCAAACTTCATCAAAAAAGCATCACATAAAATGTGATGGAAAAATATCATCAAAATACATCAAACTCCATCAAATAATGTGATGTACTTTGATGAAACGTAATTATCAAATCCGATTGGTTGGTGTAAATTTTAGTGTTTGCTTATTGGTCAAAAGGTGTTTCCTAATTTTAAACGTCCATACTATCAAATTTTTACATCAAAGTTGATCAAATAATAGAAAGATGGAGCAGGAGGAGTTGGCTGCTGTGTGTCTAATTGCTGGGATTATGTTAAAGAGGAAGAGAGAGAGGGAAGAAAAGAAAAAAGAAAAGAGGATGTGGATTAAGCCATGGCTTGAGAGAAGAAATGAATTGGGAGCATGCGAGACACTAATGAGAGAGCTAAGATCGGAAGATAGGAAGGGGTTTGAGAATTATATAAGAATGGATTACATGCTATTTGACCATTTGTTGGAACTTGTGGGACCTACTATTAGCAAGAAGGATACCAACTTGCGGGAAGCGATCCCAGCACATCACCGTTTAAGTGTAACATTGCGGTTCCTGGCTACTGGTAAGTATTAATCATAATTTGTACTTTGACTTTTATCATGAAATAGTAATATGGCCAATCTTTAAGCTAATCTAGGCTACTGACGTAGTTGCTGCTTGCTTGTCACTGAATAATTTTAGCGCTTAACATTAATATTTATTTCAGGAGAATCTTACACAAGCTTGGCCTATCAACATAGGGTTTCGGAGCAGTCTCTCAGCAGGTTAATTCCTGAAGTATGCGAGGCAATCTACAATAGCCTAAAAGATGAGTACATGAAGGTAAACAACCACTTTCAAAAACCTTTCAAATACATGTCAAAATATCTACTATCTTAATACTGTATGATTTTTTTAAAAGTCATGGTATAGAGTGTAATGTGTTTGCTTTTGTCTATGTTTCACACATCCCATTTTGTTTTGTGTAACTGTATGTCCTTTCTTCAAGTACAAGTAAATATTTAACACCAATAATGTGCAAAAACACTTTACTTTATTGATACATTCCATTCAAATAATATTTTTATAATAGTGAAAATTATGAATATAAAATGCATTGTTATTCATAATCTGCCATTCCACTCCATCCAGTTTTCATTAAATACTCTAGTATATACAGTAATACTTTAAAATTAAATGAATATTTGTATAATTAGCAAGAACTTTAAATATAATGCATTGTTATTCATATAACCTGCTATTGCATTCTATCTGATTTCTATTAGATTCAGTAGTGTCAATACTTTAAATAAATAGCAAGAATTGATTAAATAAAGAGCTCAAATTATCAAAAATGCTTGAGCCCCACCCCCTGCCCTTGATCACAGCAGGGTTCACAAATCTACCATTTTTAACAGATACCCCTGCCCCAGGAGCCATTCTGGTCCACTCTCTACAAATTTGCACCCACCCAATAAAAATCCTGTGTGCAGGCCTGATCCATCCAATTTTCATTAGATTTGAATCCTGAATATGTTTCTGTTAAAAATGTTGATTTTCAAGCAAACATAAAATTTTGAAGAGCCTGTATAATTCAGTGATACGGTATTAATCACGGCATTCATGAAGTCTAATTTAGAAATAGCAACAACACAGAAGTGTAATTTAGAAATAGCAACAAAATTAAATAAAAATTACCGTAGAATTTTTGATTCATAGTAATTAACATTTTATAATATAGTATGCAATAAAAAAAAAAACCAAATGTATGCAAATACTGTAGCAAGAACCCAGAATATAAAGCAGTCAAATTTGTTAATTTCTTAGAATCTCATTCTTCAGATTCACAAAGTATTGCTTGTATTTTCAATTTAATTTGATTAATTTTTTTTCGATCACCGATTCTCTTGAGTTCAGCGGCCACATACCAACCGAAATGGTCTTCAGGGCCCTTACTATTTGCAGACGAGAGTACTTGCATAGATTTATCAATTAGCTCCTCATCTGGATTTGTCCTTTTCTTCTTTGATTTTTTCATGGGAGGGGAAATTGCTGAAAAGGATGACATTACAGAGAGGGGGGACATCTCTGAGACAGGGGACATTTCTGGGAGAGGGGCAATGGGAACAGAGTCTAAGTTAAATTCTGGTTCACAATTAACTGACATCAGTTCCTGGCTTGTTGATTCAAATACTTCCGGTGCAATTGCATCTTCCAACAAAGGTGTCCCAGTAGAATTGATACATGGATTCATCTAAAAATTAAAAATAAAATATATATTTATACATATATATATATATATATATATATATTCATATATATAATTTTTAGTTTCATCTTTTTTTTAGATTCCATCAACACAAGATGAGTGGACGAAAGTTTCCAATGATTACTTCCAAAAATGGCAGTTTCCAAATTGATGGAAAACATATCAATATGCAGTGTCCTCCAAAATCCGGTTCCTACTATTACAATTACAAGGGGACCCACTCCATCGTCTTGATGGCGTTAGTTGATGCAAACTACAAGTTTTTATACATCGACGTAGGATGCAATGGAAGGATCAGTGATGGCGGTGTGCTGCGAAATTCAACTCTTTGGCAGGCACTGACATCAGAAACCAACATTCTAAACATCCCAGAGCCATGCAGGTTGCCAGGATCTGATATTGTCACACTACATGTCATACTTGCCGACGACGCCTTTCCTCTTCACAAGCACATCATGAAGCCATACCCTCAAAGAGGATTATCAAGGAAAAAGAGAGCCTACAATTACAGATTAAGCCGAGGCCGCCGAGTAGTAGAGAATGTGTTTGGACATCTCGCTAACAGATTCAGAATCTATCACTCCAAAATAATGTTAGACCCTTCTAATTGCCAGAAAGTTGTGCTATGTACATGTGTACTGCACAATTACTTAAGGGCAAATGGGGAGGAAATGTCAATGGAAGCAGTATCCAAGCTTCAGAACTTGGATAGTTAAGGCAGCAATAACAGTACATCAATTGCTAAAGATGTTAGAGAAAAATTTTGTCACTATGTAAATGAAGTGACACCTCTTCCATGGCAATATAATTGGAACGCAAAAATTTGCTACAGTTATGAGATCACTTTCTAAGGATCTCTCTCAACCCCCACCCCTAAACAAAATAAACAACTTACAGATGATGTAGATTTACGTGGGGTGACATGGTCTGCCAAGAATGAAAGGCTTGTAAAAAAAGGCCATCTTGAAATGTAGCAATCCAGAGAGCTTCGTCCACTGCTTTTGCTCTCGGTTTCTTTTCGTCTTTCAGAGCGATAATACGTCCTCAGAGCATTTATTTTTAGCTTAACTTCAGTTTCTGTGAATGGAAAAAAATGTATAAAATAAATAAATACTGTAAATATGATTTGATTTCAATAGAATTTAGTGAATTATATTATAAAATGTAGGCAAGGAGAGCCTGAACTAAAATGTTATTTGTTTCTGTCGTTTATTTTGTTTTATATATTAAACATTATTCACATTCATATATTTTCCTTCATATATTCTAATTCATTTTATAACAATTTATAAAAATTTAATGTAAATCAACATATGGGCCTAACCTAGCCTACAGTAGATGAGGTTAATTGAAACATAATAAATCCTCACCTACTACTACTACTACTAGCTACATTCATCAATAAGGGCAAATAAAAAAAATTATTAGATTATCACTCCCCACCTGCATAAAAAATTCGGGAAATATTGATGCGGGAATAAAAAAATTTTTTTGTTAACGCATCAATTATTTCAACAGCATAAAAATAACAATGAAATTTTGTGACTTCAAACACATTTTCTTTAAAACAACTACTGTATAAAATTAAACCAGTTTATATACAATATTTACTATTACACACCAAATATAAACAGTCCCTCTCTCATCGATAAAAACAAAAGCGAAATAATCTATTGTTCCGATAAAAAAAACAAAAAAAAACAAAAAAAAAACTGCCCTTCCTCAATTTAAAAAAAAAAAAGAAGAGTGATCTAATAATTGTTTCTATGTGCCCTAATGTAGTTAGATTTTAAAAAGCCGCTAGCGCATCATGGCAAAGGCACTAAGTTAGGCTAAGGCCTGGCAAGCTCAAGCTTTTACAGAAACTTCATTCTTGGCTAGGCTAAATAAAGAGTCAATTAATGTTTGAAGCCTACGATGTAGTAGGTTGCGGCCCTCTAGCCTAGGCCTACTGGGACTCCTCCTTATCCGAGTCTAGCTTAGGCCGAAATCGATCAAGTTCAGGCTGGTTTGGGTTCCGTACGCCTGTCTACAGTAGCCTGGGTTTCGTCTAGGATAGCAGAAAGAAGTAGGCCTAACCAGGCTAGGCCTACGGTAGCTAGCTAAGCTAGGCACACCCAATCAAATCTCCACTGAAAACGCTAGCAAAATGCTATCGGCATAGGCCTAGCCTAGGCCGGCATATACTTCGTATTCAGCATTGATTCAGTACAAACATTCTTCACTCACAAAGGCAAAGTTCACTCAGCTACATCAAGTTAAGCCTGGTTTCCTGTCGACGTAAAGGTCAGAATTTCTTACGTTTCATACGTTTCTTACGATTCTTACGCAAAGTTGAAATAATGCCGACGTTAACGACGTTTGCGTTGATCGTGTTGGGCCGCAGATAAAAAAGCAATTTTCAGCCGCTTACGAAAGTTGAACTTACGACGTTGAACTCCATCCAGAGTCCAAAACGAGCGCTTGCGACTGTTACGTTGAGTTGAATTTTTCTTGCAATACGACATAAAAATGACGTCATTTGTAGTCACTTACGATTGGCTGCCTTTCCCACTAATCCGTCCTTGTTACCCAGGGTGTTCGCGCGAATGTAGGCCTCTACCTCTTTATATTATGAGCTGCACTTTAAATGTTAGCAAAACGTCTCAACATGGATTATTGTAAAGAAGTTAGGCCTACATTATTAAAATACAAAAAGGCCTATT
>NW_022709616.1:57593-63613 GCF_011630105.1 Anneissia japonica | reverse complement strand
GGCCTACGGCTTAGTATTCTTATTCTCTAAATTTATCTTATAGAGAGTACACTTTTTTATTTATAAGAACACATTTTATAAGAACACTGAGGCTGAAATTGCTTAAAAATTAAGAAAAAATAAGAACAAATTGAGGCTGAGGTTGAATGTCAAACTACAAAAACCAAAAAATTATATCTGTACCTTATGTGTAGTAGGTGTGACTATGCAATACCCTCTATAATACAGTACATGCTGTACCTCCCATTTGGGGCCATTTTTTAACCGGACCATTTTTTTACGCCTATGTGCCTTTCATTCAGGGGCCATTTTTTCAAATTCAAAATTCAAATTCAAAATAACTTTGTGCAAACTCGAGGAAAATTTGAAATGTACAGAAAAATTGATAGTTATATGCAAGATATAAATATGAAACATAGATGTGTATAAGAGACAGTTTGAATGTTGTAAATCCAGTAGCAGTGATATTTCTTTCATCAGTTTGTAATTAGCATATGTATAGCACCTTCGTCGCTCCTCCTCATCAGCTTGTACTCTTTTCATACACGTCCTTATGTCATCAACGGACTTAGACACTAACTTTACAGCGACTTCTTTCTGCTGATAAGTCGCCTTCCACACCTCTTTGGTGGTACCTTTTCCGATTCGTTTCACCAGACTTATCTCCAGAATATCCTCACAGTGCAACATCTGGGAGGCATTATTAGAAAACCAGGTATTAGAAGATTTTTTGAGAGGTAACAAATGTTTTGGCAGATGGAGGCTTGTGGAATCAACTCGGATGTATTTCGTACGGTTTCGCTTTTCTTGAATGAGCTGATGGCGGAACATTGCATGCTTGATCTTGGATTCCCGTTCCTGTCGGCTTCTTGTCGGCAGACTTGACTGACCATTCGTATTCCATTGAAGAATAGGAAGAAAAAGAATTGACTCGACTACAAACAGAGCAGTCAGCACGAACAACAACATCAAAAGACGCCATATGTGTTTAGTCTTCATGTAAATCGTTCTCAAAATACCTTGATACACTAAACCAATTAAGAAAGAATACAGGCTATATATTTAGTAATTCAAGGACTGGTGTAATAATAGCCACTGCCATTTTTTTTCCCCAGTTGCATATTTTTTTTGGCTCATTAAATCATATCAACATCTATAATTAACATCTATATTATTAGCTTGTACCAGGGAGTTGTTATTTAGACAACTCCCTGCTTGTACATTTAAAATGAAGTAGGCCCTATTGTATTTTTATCTTTCTTTTTCCCCAGTTCATTTTCAAGCACTACTTACTCACTATTTAAGAATACATGACCAAGAAGGACTAGGCCACTAAATAGATAGGGCCCTACCACTGTACCAGTGGCAGTAAAAAAGCGTCTCATTTCAATTTCATGCATATCATTCTCACAGCGAATGCAGAGTCAACACAATGTCCAATCCCTGTCTCTTATACACATCTAGATGTGTATAAGACTATATTCGTTGGAGTGTTTCAATATTCATTGGAGTGCTTGTACATTCATTGGAGTGCCTGTGTATTCGTTGGTACTGTTTGTATAATCGTTGAAGTGTTCAAGGTTGCCCTTTTGGCGTTCCATAGGCTTTAGCCAACAATCTGCCAGCCAACAACAAGCCAGCCCACAATTCCAGCCAACAATAAGATAAGATACGATCGCGTTGGACTGCAGATTTCACTATTTACTTCACTGTGTGTGCGGCCGCGAAATTAGCGATGTTTTTCAAAACAGCACAAATTCTTCAATCTAATGGCCACGGCTAAGGGATAAAAAGTGCGGATGGCGGGGAAGGAGATGTGGGAGGGGTAGGGACAATATGAGAGGAGTTGGGAAACAAAAAGGAGAGGAATTGGGAAACAATATCGTTCGAAAACGACAGATTGTTCCTAAAAATCCTTTGGATTAGACATAGGCATGGTGTATCCCCTCATTCACACCCCATCGAGGTTAGAGGGGGACCGGAGGTCCCGTTTAATTAGCTCCACCTTTTTATAATTTTCAATCATTTTTATACTGGTGGTAAATGTAGGTAACGATTGCTCGAAAGGGAAGATTGTTCCTGAACATCCCTTGGTAGGATTATTGTGATACCCCATCACCACAACAAATTTTAGGTGGGAAGAATTTTAGGCGGGAGGGGTGTAAATTTAGAGAACAATTATTCGAAAACAGCAGATTGTTCCTGGAAATCCTTTGATGGGGTTATGGTGCGATACACCCTCAACCCCCCCCCCCCTCATCGAAGTTAGAGTGGGACCGGAGGTCCGGTTTAATGGCCACACCTTTTTATAATTTTCACTCATTTTTATATACTGTTAAGGGGTGTAATGTAAGAGTAACGATTTCTCAAAAACGGCAGATTGTTCCTGAATATCCCTTGGTAAGAGTATGGTGTGATTCCCCTTCAATCACCCCAATAAAGTTAGAGTGGGACAGGAGGTCCGGTTAAATAGCCCCACCTTTTTATAATTTTCACTAATTTCAAACTGTTGGGGTGTATAGGTAATTTATTGAGAACGGGAGATTGTTCTTGAAAATCCCTTGGTAGGATTATGGTGTGATACTCCCTGATTCATCCCATCGAAGTTAAAGTGGGACCGGGGTCCCGTTTAATAGCCCCATTTAAACAAAAAATTCCACTAAATTTCAGGTGGGAGTAATTTTTAAGCGGAAGGGGTGTAAATTTAGAGAACTTGAATTACTCGAAAACGGCAGATTGTTCCTGGAAATCCTTTGGTAAAGGTTATGGTGTGATACCCCTTCAATCACCCCAAAAGCGTTAGTGGGACCGGAGGTTCGGTTTAATAGCCCCATCGTTTTATAGTTTTCACTCATTTTCATACTGTTAGGGTGTAAATGTAGGTAACGATTTCTCGAAAACGGCAGATTGTTCCTAAAAATCTCTTGGTAAAATTATGGTGTGTGCCCACCTCACTCACCCCATCGAGGTTAAAGTGGGACCGGGGATACCGTTTATTAGACCCACTTTCAAAAATTTCCACTAAATTTCAGGTGGAAGGAATTTTTAGGCTGGAGGAGTATAAATTTAGAGTACAATTACACGAAAATGGCAGATTGTTCCTGAAAATCCCTTGGTGGGGTTATGGTGTGGTACCCTTTCATTCACCCCAACTCAGTTAGAGTGGGACTGACGGTCCGGTTTAATAACCCCGCCTTTTTATAATTATCACTCATTTTCATACTGTTGAGGGTGTAAATGTAGGCAACGATTTCTCAAAAACGGCAAATTGTTCCTAAAAATCCCTTGGTAAAATTATGGTGCGATAACCCCTAAATCACCCCTAACAAAGTTAGATTGGGACCGGAGGTCCGGTTAATAGCCCACCTTTTTATAATTTTCGCTCGTTTTTATTATGATTTGGGTGTAAATGTGGGTAACCATTTCTCAAACCGCCAAATTGTTCCTGAAAATCCCTTAGATAGGATTATGGTGTGATACCCCCTCAATCACCCCAACAAAGTTTCTGCCGTTTTCAAGCAATCGTTACCAATATTTACACCCCTCCCCATACCAGTACGAAAATGAGTCTAAATTATAAAAAGGTGAGGCTATTAGACGGGACCTCCGGTCCCACTCTAACTTTGATGCCGTGAATGAGGGGGTATCACATCATAACCCCACCAGGGGATTTCCAGGAACAATCTGCCGTTTTCGAGCAATCGTTACCTACATTTACACCCCTTCCGCATACCAGTACGAAACTGAGGAAAATTAAACTGGTAAGGGCTATTAAACGGGACCTCCGGTCCCACTATAACATCGATGCGGTGAATGAGGGAGTATCACAACATAACCCCACCAAGGGATTTCCAGGAACAATCTGCCGTTTTCAAGCAATCGTTACCTACATTTACACCCCTCCCGCATACCAGTATACGAAAATGAGGAAAATTAAAGTGGTGGGGGCTATTAAACGTGACCTCCGGTCCCACTCTAACTTTGGTGCGGTGAATGAGGGGGTATCGCAACATAATCCCACGAAGGGATTTCTAGGAACAATCTGCCGTTTTCGAGTAGTCGTTACCTACATTTACACCCCTCCCGCATACCAGTACGAAAATGAGGAAAATTAAACTGGTGGGGGATATTAAAAGGGACCTCCGGCCCCAATCTAACTTCGGTGCGGTGAATGAGGGGGTATCACATCATAACCCCACCATGGGATTTCCAGGAACAATTCGTCGTTTTCAAGGAATCGTTACCTATATTTACACCCCTCCCGCATACCAGTACGAAAATGATGAAAATTAATGTGGTGGGGGCTATTAAACGGGCCTCCGGTCCCACTCTAACTTCGATGTGGTGAAAATTATAAAAAGGTTAGCAATAATTATCTACATTTACAGCCCTTGCGCAGACCAGTAGGCCTGTTAAAATGAGTGAAAATTAAAATGGTAGGGAAAACGTGAGCTCCGGTCCCTATCTAGGCTTAACCTTGATAATGAGGGGATAACATCATAGGCCTAAGTGATTTTTAGGAACTATCTGTCGTTTTCGAACAATATTGTTCCCAATTCCCTTCCGATTGTCCCGACCCCTTCCCCTTATCTCGCCATCCACTAATTTTCATACTATTAATGTTACCCATCCACCCACCCCCACACCTTCTATTCCCTCAGCAGTGGTCGCCGCACCCACGGTGAAGTAAATAGTGAAACTGCAGTCCAACGCGATCGTATCTTATCTGGATTGTTGGCTAGAATTGTGGGCTGGCTTGTTGTTGGCTGGCTTATTGTTGGCTAACTTGACTCAAGTAAGTCACTCCTACTCTAGGCCTACCGCCGTATTTAGCTAGCGATGCTTACCGGAAATCGTAATATGCGACCGCAGGTCGAACGTCAAGGGTGGTTGACCTATCTGTTGATGGGGCGGGGCCTAGTTCTATACGGACGTACGCGTACTCACGTACGTGAAGTGTAGCGCTAGCGCCTAGGCCTAGTTATATGACAAAAGAAAAAAAAAAAAAAAAAAAAAAAAAAATGAATAAATTATAAAAAAAAAAAAAAAAAAAAAAAAAAAAAAAAAAAAAAAAAAAAAAATTTTTTGTTTTTAAAAATAATTTTTTTTTTACAAAAAAATAATTATTTTTGTTTTTTTTTTTTTTTTTTTTTTTTTTTTTTTTTTTTTTTTTTTAAAAAAAAAAAAAAAAAAAAGAGGGGGTTTCTTTTTAAAAAAAAAAAAAAAAAAAAAAAAAAAAACACACTGTGATTGGCCAATATCAAAAATTTGACAACTTTTTGACAGACAACATAAAAAAAAGTTGAACATGTTCCACTTTTTTTGATACAAGACGTTTTTTTTGCGTGGAAGACGAACGCCCAACGAATGAGAAACAAATGCTCATCGTACAACTAGCGTCCCGTCGAGAGCCAGTAAGGGCCCCGGGGCAACACCTCACATGCCCCCCCCCATCACTTGGGACCCCCACTCGGCCGCTCCCCAACCACTGCAGATTCCCGACCACAAAGAAAGTCTCTATGCAGGAAATGGCATCCCCCCCCCCCCCCCCCCCCGGATCTGTGATGACCACATACAGAGATTTCATGACGGTGAGCACCTATGGATTGGGGGTGGGGGCATCTGGTTTGGAACGGGAGAGCATTGGGTGGACTATTCCCCTGGGGGATTATTCATCAAGATGTGGCCTTCTAAACTGAACTGTGTAAGATGAATCATTATATTAATAATAGGTCATCTCAAAATTCCATGCTATGTTATGGCCTTCTAAACTGAACTGTGTTTAAAGATGAATCATTATATTAATAATAGGTCATCTCAAAATTCCATGCTATGTTATATTTTCCAGAGGCAGAGCTGCGAAAAACTTACGAATATGGCAACTTCATTCCTGGAAATGGCACTTTTTAACTTTGAAGAGATGGGTTATATGTTTCAATTTTTGGTTTTTTCTGTTGCTAAGTTTGTTTTTGTGGGTTTAAATGAAATAGTATTGCTGGCTACATGTACAGTACAATGGC
>NW_022709616.1:53509-56566 GCF_011630105.1 Anneissia japonica | reverse complement strand
CAATTACAGTCCACGTGTTGACTGAATTGAATCACAGAAAATATTCTTCAAGGGAAGGAGGATCTAAATTGAAAGATTTTGATGTGATATTGCCATACAGACAGGTGTGGGCATTTGTCAAAAGGACGCACACTATATAAAAGTTCTTAAAGTCTATAAATTTCCAATTCTCTACAATGTCACGGAATAACCATTCTACCGATACTCTTTCCTGACTCATGGACTTATTATAGTCTTCTTGTTCCTGAGTTAAGTTCCCTTTGAAGGGGGCTTGTAATTGAGGGCGTAGGGGATATGCGGGATCACCATAAATACAGAGTTGTTCACCATTTTCCTTAATGGCAGGGCGCTCTAACTTTTGTAGCATACCATATCAATGTACCTGCACGGATAGGCAAATCGTTTCAGCAGTATACACAGAATTTCAATACTCTGGATCTTGAGGCCGTTTGCGCATTTGATCTCATCGTCAATCTTTAACGCCATCTTAAGAAGATATATGTCATCCTTCATAAAACTATATTAAGAAAAAAAAAACATTATTATTAAACCTGAGCCCAAATAATCCTCCAACCTGGCCCTCCTCACACATGGTGATATTTATTTCACTTGCCACACTCACGTATATGGTAATAATGATGATTTATATCGTCTTCTATATAGCTGAGGGCCTAGGCATACATGTTTTTTTTTCTATCCAACCTAGGCCCTAGACTAATTAATAATATGGAATGTTGTATATAAATGAGTATTTAAAAAAAAAAAAAAAACAGCAATTTTTTTTTTTTTTTTTTGGCAAGGCTATCTAGTTAAGAAGCTAGGTTGACTATATAGTATAGGTCCATACCAGGAGAGAAACGAAGAATATGTGAGACAACCCAACCTAGGCATAGTAGCCTACTAACCCCTCTCCCCAGGCATCAGATATGGCGACTTAGCTAGAGAATAAGGGCTCGGACTAGGCCTATGCTAATAAAAGATCGCCAATCAAAACTCTAGCTAGGGACTAGGCCTAGCCTAGGCCAAAAAAAAAAATAAATAAAGGACCACACCTGAAATAAGCATTGCATTCATCGTCCGTGTATGATTCGAGGTAAAACTTGTTGTACTCCTTGTAGGGTACATCAATATTGTTATTTGTGTTTAGGTCACTCAACAAAAGGTACTCCTCCGGCTCAAGCACGTCCTCTGCAATCACAACAAACGTCCATCACGTAGCAAGCCATGTTTACAAACAGGTCAACCAAGCATGACGTCGTCCCTAGATACGTAAACGAGAATAGAAAGAGCACGACAGGCTGGATTTCACGCATCAGTGAACATCGGTAGTCCGTCGTCGTTCCTCTACCGTCCTGTTTCGTAAATACTCTATTGTGACAGGGGCTTAAGCTCCGCTTACCAAAAACACGCGGTATTCATTCGATGGTATTAGCATTTTGCATACACGCTTTGGTCACGCGAATGATTGTGCGCGCGAACAATGGCTCTTGCTGTCAACAGAAGACGCGTGCTGTTTTCAAAGCTTCTGCTTCTTCTGTGGCAGTGAAGAAAGGTGAATGTCCGGCCCCAATCGGCGCTAACACAGATTTTGGGTTTTAAAAATATTCCAGTAACGAGTAGTATTTTACATTGTTTTACATCGAGAATATTTGTTTATGTAGTGTATGGAAAAGGTATCCCTATGCCTATATGGTGATCTATGGCCTTGGACATAGGCCCGTATTTACAACAATAACATTAACAGTACACGGCGTAGCATACAGGCCTGATCCTAATATAGGCCTGATCCTATAGGCCTATATAGGCCTGATACGAGAAGACGCGCTGACGTTAAGACGTGGCAGCAAAGGAATAGATTGTTTTCCTTGTTTTATACTCAACTCTCTGATTTCTGTTTGGTATTATTTTGTGTAACCGTGTTTTTTGTGATTTCGACTTTTGCTGCAAATATATTATTGCCCCATTTTATTACGATTTTTGAAGAGAATTTTTGAGCAATTTTGTAGGATCTCATTGTGTAATGTTTTCGCTTTCCGCGGTGAGAGGCTTTCGATAGGTGACTGGTTTTGCTTTCAACTATTTTGCATCCCATATATTCCATGGCTCAACGGACATGTGCATAAAAATTCCCTGGTGCGCCGTTTCCTTACCGTTTGCTCTGCTATTTCAATATGTGTTAGTCTCGGCGTATGCTGCTTACGAAGAAACCAAATAAGGAATTTCTCAATTGTTAACGGACTTAATATTTCTAGAACTAAACCAAGAGAATGTACTGTAAAGCCGGTAGAAATAAGGTGAGATGAATCCATATACGAATTTCTTCCCGTAACAAACAACTATTAGATGCTCTATATAAACAAATTATTATTCAAGAATTGTATATTTTCATTTTGGCTTTGATGGGTGATTTCGTTTATTTCATTTAATTTTTTTTTTGGCACGATCACCACGGATATGCCAATCAGCGAACGTAATCACTATCTTACGTGGGTACTGAATGGACCACTACACCGGGATGTATATAAAACATCACCCTTTGTTGTATAATCTAAATTTGGAGGAAATAATATCACTAATTATTATTAATATTATTATTAATATTGTCACAACTATCAAAAATCACGTAGCATATTAACTAAAAAGTAATAATTAATATGATAATACAATTATTCATAACTTGTGGATTATCACTTACAATTTTCGAAGACTAGTCAAATCACTGAATATACCTTGTCTTAAATCAGTTATTTCGTTATCATACAACCACCTTTAAGACAAAAAAAAAACAAACTTAATAAACAATATAATTCTTAAGCAAAAGTAAACTATAAAATAGTTTTACCTGTAGTAAAGATGTTACTTTCAATTGGCCCTGTGTTTTAATCCCTTTTCTCCTGGATTTGCTCATAATAAACTCCGCTTATTATGCCTGACAACAAAACTTATTTTATGTAGAGCGTTAGTACCATATTAATTATAGTGAAAAAGTAAAACTTATTTTGGAAATAATAATATTGTTTTAACTGATAATTGAGCTGTAACCAGTATATGTAACCG
>NW_022709616.1:50991-53469 GCF_011630105.1 Anneissia japonica | reverse complement strand
GTATATGTAACCGACATGATGATACTCCTTTTACATAGGCCTATGCATATAAATTCATTGCGATCAATGTTTTACGTGAAATAGGTAATGTGTGAAAACGATGAAAAATGTTGTGAAATTAATTAATTGTAAAGTAATATATTCTTGGTATGGAATCATAGTTTCCCAACCGTCTCATCGTGCGGGACGGTCCCGCATTTCAAAGTGATTTTTGAGTGTAACATGCATTTTAACATAAATATATTTAACATTATTGGAATTTAGTTTTATTAAAAAATATAAAACGGTATATTTACCGAAACATTAATGTTCCGTACGGTACATATTGACAACACAATTAACTCTTTACCACCAGCATGGTTGCAGAGATATAATGACCCTATTGCTATGACCTTGAAACATGTCAAGGGTTAGAAACAGCATTTCCATTCATTTTTTAGCAAAATGTTCTATTAGAGCAAATAGAAACATGAATGTTCTGAAAAAATGACGACACTATATTTATGACCTTTGACCCTCACCTTTTGACCTTTCGCCACATTTTGAAAATGTGTTACCAAGACAAAACTGATTCTTGGACCACCCTAAACCTATTTCTGAAGTCAAATTTTCTGGACCTCAAAGTGCATACAAAACCTTGTCTGGCTACTAGGGTAAACAGGATGGGTAGAAATAGTGTCTAACAAAGATACTAGAAATACAAGAAGAGTTCTCCACACAAAAAAAGTGTTCCACCGTGTTCCACCGAAATGCATGGTGGGAATACGAAAAATGAGACACCCCCTACAGCTGGATCTAAAAAAACATGTGCCAAACTTTCGTTACCAAGTCGTCGCGTATTTTATTATCAATTCTCAACAAAGATACTAGATATAAAAACAAACTGGAATAGACACCCAGACAGTGACATCGGTGAATACATAACCTCCTTGGATCGTTGCTATTATCCAAATAATACACAAAACAATTAAAGCATAATCATGAATCAGTAAAGAATAAAACAACAATACAGCGCAGAATCGCATGGCCGGACGCACTCTTAGTGAAAAAGTTTTCCTCCATTGGTGGAAAAGGAAGGGCGCCTTTTTGCGTCTGGATATACTTAGCAACAGAAGGGCGCCCTGTACGTTGGGCACGAAGTATAGGAAACTTGCATTGTTAAAAAAAAGGGCGCCGCCTACGTTTGGCACGACTTCCGCCTCATTTTTACAATGCGAGAACTCTATCTTGTATTTCTAGTATCTTGGGTGTCTAACGATAGAAATTCGCGCGGTATTCATTCGATGGTATTAGCATTTGCATACACGCTTTAGTCACGCGAATGATTGTGCGCGCGAACAATGGCTCTTGCTGTCAACAGAAGACGCGTGCTGTTTTCGAAGCTTCTGCTTCTTCTGTGGCAGAGAATAAAAGTGAATGTCCGGCCCCAATCGGCGCTAACACAGATTTTGGGTTTTAAAAATATTCCAGGAACGAGCAGTATTTTACATTGTTTTACATCGAGAATATTTGTTAATGTAGTGTATGGAAAAGGTATCCCTATGCCTATATGGTTATCTATGGCCTTGGTCATAGGCCCGTATTTACAACAATAACATTAACAATACACGGCGTAGCATACAGGCCTGATCCCATATAGGCCCGACCCTATATAGGCCTATTATAGGCCTGATACGAGAAGACTCGCTGACGTTAAGACGTGGCAGCAAAGGAATAGATTGTTTTCCTTGTTTTATACTCAACTCTCTGATTTCTGTTTGGTATTATTTTGTGTAACCGTGTTTTTTGTGATTTCGACTTTTGCTGCAAATATATTATTGCCCCATTTTATTACGATTTTTGAAGAGAATTTTTGAGCAATTTTGTAGGATTCCGATCTCAACGGACATGTGCATAAAAATTCCCTGGTGCGCTGTTTCCTTACCGTTTGCACTGCTATTTCAATATGTATTAGTCTCGGCGTATGCTGCTTACGAAGAAACCAAATAAGGAATTTTTCTCAATTGTTAAAGAACTTAATATTTCTAGAACTAAACCAAGAGGATGTACTGTAAAGCCGGTAGAAATGAGGTGAGATGAATCCATATACGAATTTCTTCCCGTAACAAACAACTATTAGATGCTCTATATAAACAAATTATTATTCAAGAATTGTATATTTTCATTTTGGCTTTGATGGGTGATTTCGTTTATTTCATTTCATTTTTTTTTTGTTGGCACGATCACCAAGGATATGCCAATCAGCGAACGTAATCACTATCTTACGTGGGTACTGAATGGACCACTACACCGGGATGTATATAAAACATCACCCTTTGTTGTATAATCTAAATTTGGAGGAAATAATATCACTAATTATTATTAATATTATTATTAATATTGTCACAACTATCAAAAATCACGTAGCATATTAACTAAAAAGTAATAATTAATATGATAATACAATTATTCATAACTTGTGGATTATCACTTACAATT
>NW_022709616.1:47527-50607 GCF_011630105.1 Anneissia japonica | reverse complement strand
ACCGTCTCGCATCGTGCGGGACGGTCCCGCATTTCAAAGTGATTTTTGAGTGTAACATGCATTTTAACATAAATATATTTAACATTATTGGAATTTAGTTTTATTAAAAAATATAAAACGGTATATTTACCGAAACATTAATGTTCCGAACATATTGACAACACAATTAACTCTTTACCACCAGCATGGTTGCAGAGATAATGACCCTATTGCTATGACCTTGAAACATGTCAAGGGTTAGAAACAGCATTTCCATTCATTTTTTAGCAAAATGTTCTATTAGAGCAAATAGAAACATGAATGTTCTGAAAAAATGACGACACTATATTTATGACCTTTGACCCTCACCTTTTGACCTTTCGCCACATTTTGAAAATGTGTTACCAAGCCAAAACTGATTCTTGGACCACCCTAAACCAATTTCTGAAGTCAATTTTTCTGGACCCCAAAGTGCATACACACCTTGTCTGGCTACTAGGGTAAACAGGATGGGTAGAAATAGTGAAAGGAAAGCTTCGCCACTTGGTATGGAATCATAGTTTCCCAACCGTGACGCATCGTGCGGGACGGTCCCGCATTTCAAAGTGATTTTTGAGTGTAACATGCATTTTGCAGAAAGACATGTGTGATCATAAATTTGTCGTGCAAGTCTAGGCGTGATGACCACCTTTTGACCTTTCGCCACATTTTGAAAATGTGTTACCAAGACAAAACTGATTCTTGAACCACCCTAAACCTATTTCTGAAGTCAATTTTTCTGGACCTCAAAGTGCATACAAAACCTTGTCTGGCTACTAGGGTAAACAGGATGGGTAGAAATAGTGTCTAATTTTTTTAGTTTTTTTTATTTTTTTGTTTTTTTGTTTAAGTAATGAAATGTTTGTGTACATAGTTCGGGTGCTTAAATTAAACATATATAGAAATTCTAATTGTACGTAGCTTTATTAAAACTATTTTTTTTTTTATGTACCCGGTTTTGTCAACAAAAACTCCCAAAAGCAGCCTAAAAATGCTCAGATCGCCTGAGCGCCAGGGGATTCGCCCCCCCCCCCCAGAACCCCCACTGGGTCTCCGACCCTCCTGGACACCGGTGGGGGCTCTGGTGGCCTCTGGCCTCCGTTTCAAATCAGCATTTCAAATCTTTCAGGTTGGTAACCATGTGGAATCAATTGTCATTAATCAGATATTATATATGATTTTTAACAATGTTTTAATTATTACTTGTCTTGTGATCGATCACTATATTCATTTTTCAATAATATTCAAAAATTCATAAGGTGTATATTGTCGATAATAATACGTAAATGTATAATTATACATTTGGTTAGTCAGACACACGTTTTAATTAACGTTAAAGAACAGATTATTAAGGAAGCAAAAATGGAATAACATGCATCCCTAAATAAACTATGTATGTACACATATTTTACTTTTCTCTGTTTGTAATTGCGGATTAGTCAATTTGGTTTCAAACTACTCAAAATTGTCATTGAGGTCATCATCTGTAAAAATTAAATTTTCTCAGCAATCATTTAAATATTCATAGAATTCATACTTCACTCATTATGCCGTATAACGAGACGTCTAGAGCATGTACATAGACCTATATTTGTAGAGTTCCTGCCCGTTGCCACCCGGGCCCGTTATCACCCGCCCTTTAGCCACCCGGCCCGTTGTCACCCGGCCTTTTGCCCGCCGGCCACGATTTTTTTTTCCTGGACGTTTGAGGCAGTTTCGATTGGTTGCGCTATATGATTCGGCAATAAAATCATGAATAATAATTTTCAGAGCGGTTTTGAATCTTTGATACCTGCGATGCGAGATAAACAACGCAATATATATTAGAAATTAATACTGATTAAATTAAAGTATATTTTGAAGGTTTGTATGGCGAAGTAATAACATATATTCCTATGTCTAAGCTAATAAGTATTGGCTATGATTACAAAAAACTGTTCACTCAGTCACGGGTAGTTGTACGAAATGATGTATGTTTGACGTTTAAAATACACAAGTACAATATATAGGTACAGATAGGTCCACGTAATTCATGAAAAACGATGACAATAATTAAATAATGGTGACGATAGGCTCAATGATGATGATGACTACGAATAAACTGGCCTATAATAAACATAGTTGATTTCTCGTAACCAGTGGGATTTATTTTCTATTATACTGGCATCACCCCATCTTAAAAAGATACTGTACAAACAATGTTACGGTAACTAATTATAATGTTGTGTTTCATCATTTCTTGTACTGTACTCTGTGTGTGCTCATGATTTCGGATAGGCCTACATTATACGTGAAACGACGATGCCACTACAATTACCGTTTACTAATGAATAAAGTTAATGATAAAATGAATTTCACAATACAACTAAATATTTATTCGGATACACTAAGATCACCTACATATATTATTATTTATTATTATTATATTATTTTTGTTGCTTAAGTTATGTATATATCCTTATGTTGTGCAGGCAACTACTACTGCTGCTGCTGCTACTACTACTACTAGGGACTTGGCCTACTATTATTATTAGTTCGTGAGTAGCTTTATACTTGTGCATGCACGTCAAGTCAAATAAACAAATTCTATTTCGTACATGTTGGTAAAGTAAATGTACGCGTGAGTGACATTCCCTATGCCTACATTATTTTTTAGATAATAGGCTCATTATTATTTATTTTAAATTTATTTAATGTTCTTTTAAGATAAAAAGGGGGTTCAAGTCTGCATATGTTTCACCCTATATTCGCCATCATAGTATTGCGGTCTACTACAGTTTGTTTACTTGACGTTTAAAAATACAGATAGGCCTGTAATTCATAAAAAACGATGACAATAAACATAGTTGATTTCTCGTAACCAATGGGACTTGTTTTCTATTATACTGGCATCACCCAATCTTAAAAATATACTAGACCTACCTAGCCTGGGTGCAGTAGGAAATTAGCGGGAAAAAAGTAAAGGAAAATTTATTTTTGGTTTTTCTGAATCAGTATATCATATAGTGTCTCAGAAAAAAAATCCCCATTCTTAGAGCTTGGGCAATTTTTTTTATAGCACT
>NW_022709616.1:29695-43054 GCF_011630105.1 Anneissia japonica | reverse complement strand
ATATATATATATGTATATATATATATATATATATATATATACATAAATCAAGATAGCTGTTAACACTGTTAAATTATATATAAATCATCAAAGAAAGGTAAATACAGTTTGATGAGATATATATAGGCCTAATTTAACAGTGTTAAAAATAAATTTGTCCAGGAGGAACACTGCTTTGAGAAAGCATTTTTACTATCTGAAAGTGCAAATTGCGAGCGTCTAGAGAGGCCTATTTATAAAATTTGCTCACCTCAGCCCTAACTACGGTGGGCCTGAGATAACGGACTTGGTATAATTATGTTCACCATTCTATTGTAAAAGGTATTGACAATTATACATATGGCACAATGTACAGTGATTTACTACTAACAATCATTGGCCTATGTAGCATATAGAACCTATTAAACCAAAAATGCCCTACAATATATTAATACTTGATCAAGACATTTAAAACGGGCGGGAGACACTAACATCCACTTTAACATTTATTGAATCTAGTCTACTGGACATTTAGTGAGATTATAAATCAATATCTTTACTATCTGTGACAAAAAAAAAAATTCTTACTATCTGTAAAAAAAAAAAAAAAAAAAAAAAAAAAACAACTTACGACATTGGCATAAGCGTCGTTGTGTTTATCATTAACGTTATAATTGTTGAAGCAACTGAATCATTATCATCATCATCATCATTAGTTTATAAGTAAAAGTAATTTAGGATCATTAAGCTGGGTCGAGATCGTACAGTTGCTGCAAACATGGTGTTTCTGTAGGCCTATATTTCACAAAATAAGACTTTTTAGCAAGGGTTGCCTAGTTCGAAACTAGCTCCGGCTATATAAATTTGATGATAATGCTGAAAATAGATAATCTTATTATGTAAGGGATACTGTCTTCACGTTTAAGTAATTTTATTTACAATTTTATTTAATATAAAATTCAAAATAATAAGTAGGCATATTCGTTTTAAAAATTGATTGATATAGTTTTTTATTTACTATTTTTTAAAATAAATTTCTGTATAATAATAAAATAAAGGAATCGTATAAATGTAATGTTAGTAGGTCTTTGTCATTAAATAATTACTATACATATACTGTAAAAGAAGATGTTAAAGCCGTTCCGGATCTTTTTGCTATTCTTCTTTCTCCCTGTTTATTGTACCGTATGCATGTATTAATTAATGACTGTTATAGTATATATATATATATATATATATATAATGAACAGATAATTAGAAAGTTTAAAGATGACCTTAGCCGCCTATCCTTCCTCTCTAGACCTGATTGCACAATACGACGCTTTCTGGGAAAGTCACCCCTTATTGTTTGATTGCACGTGACCGTGTGGAAATGTCGGTGAACGGAGTAAGACAATAATATTATGATAATGGTGTGAAATTAATTTTTATAAATAATTCATTCTTTGTATCGGATCGATAATTATCATGAAACTGATCATCGGTATATCAGTATGATTTTCATAATGATGAATTTGAAATTCTTCATGTTATTGATAACGATGTTTGTACAGCTCTTGGTTTATAATTAATATGATACTGTGTATCGTCTAAGTCGTATCCACGTACTTTGATTAGCATTTTTTTTTGTCGGAAAGCATTTTATGAGATTATACACTAAAACAAAATTACAAAATTAGTCTACAAGAAAATGAAACCGCAAATTGATAGGGCCTTAGGATTTGGGACCCACAACCAGGAGCCCTCACTCTGTTCACAAGTTTGCTGGGCCCACCCAACGTTCAAACTGTGCCACCTCCTATGATATAAAATAATTATAATGTTATGTGGTGTGTGTGTGTTTTGAGGTAATAGTCAACTGAACGTGCTTTGGAAAGCTTTCGTTAAGTATTAAGGTGTTATCCTCGGGTATCTTGAGTGCTATATTCTTTGCAATTTCTCTCAAACCATCAGAAATACTCAGTCCCCCTCATAAATATATTCATTCGGCCATAACTTAGGCATTACATTACATGTCTGCTTTAGCTCGTACATGCAGGAGAAGAGCTTATCATACCATATCATTTGTTTTGCCTTATAACATAACATACCATACAAAAAACAATACAAAAACGCAGGTAGTAATTCAGCAAGGCAGGATTGCCAAAATGTTATTAAAAAAAAAGGTAAAAATAACAGTGAAAGTGGCTCTCCACACTGAAAAAATACAAACTATTAAAAAGACAGTATTGAAAATAAACAGAAACCGCCGTTATTGTGTAAATAAAACATATGACCTTAATTAATAATATTTTATGTGAAATAAGTAACGTGTGAAAATGATAAATGGTGTAAAAGTAATTGTTTGTAAAGTAATAGATTCTTGATATGGAATCGATTGTTATAAAACCAGTAATCGGTATGATTTTCATACTCAGTAATTAATACTCGTCATGTGATCAATCACAATGTATATTCAATTATTAAGTTTGTAATCTATATAATTTGTTTGTGATCGATAACGCATTTGGTGTAATTGATTTATAATATGTAATGCCTACAAAGAAATTCTACATTTGGTTAGTCAGAAACGATATCGTAATGTTCAAAAAACGATTATTAAGGAAGCTAGAAGTGATTGCATTCCTTAGTTAAATGTGTAGGCCTATTTACACATATTCTGCTAAATGGTCTTCGTTTGTGATCGCAGATTATTGATAGCTTGTCAGTTGTTGTCACTTACAACTTTTGAAGACTTGTCAAACCACTGAAGACACCCTTTTTCAGACTTGTTATTTTGTTACCATACAAATTCCTTGAAAACGAAAAAGAACAGACAATATAATTAGTAAGCGAAAATAAACTATTTAGAACACAAATAGAACACATTTTGTGATTGGATTAGGGATGTGCACACATATTAAGCTGCAGACGTAACATGCCACACAAAATGCAATTTTCTACAATCTTTAGAAATCTTGGCAGGAATGCCATGAAACTAGTGCTTAACATCCTGATACCATGTCAAACACCCGAACGAGCATTCGCAGAATTAAAGGAACAGTTTGGAAACATGACCAGCGGCGATCCATTACCGGACTTCTACCAAAAGAGTTGGCAAGTTTTTATGCCATCGAACTAGAAGCCGTGTTGCGAGATGTAGAAGAGAAAGTGGGACGAGGTCCCATGTGTGACAAGGAAAGAATGCTCATGCAGCAATTAATGAGCGGACTAAGAGACAACGATGTATTTGGCCGTATAGCACCAATGAGACCATGCAACATGCCGTTTAAAAATGTCTTATCCGAAATACGGATTTTTGAACGGGAGCGAAGAAAGAAACCAAATTACGCACACCCCACCTCTGCACTAAATGTGTCCCGAACAACCAGAACAGCGAGGTTACCGCACTACAAGAACTGGTCCAAGGCATGGAAAGAAAAATGAGTTTCCTTACTGCGAAATTACAAGCTAAAGAATTGGCACAACAAAACGTAATACATTTATCATCAGTGGTTTGCCACCGATAATAATAATAATAATAATAATAATAATATTAATAATATTAATAATATTATTTATGTTAATAATATTAATAATATTAATAATATTAATTATAATATTAATAATCTTAATAATATTAATAATAATATTAATTATAATAATAATTATAATAATAATATTAATTATATTAATAATAATAATTATAATATTAATTATAATAATAATTATAATAATAATTATAATATTAATAATTATAATATTAATTACAATATTAATAATAATAATAATTATTATTATTATAATATCATTAATAATAATATTAATTATAATATTAAGAATAATAATATTAATTATAATATTAATAATAATAATATTAATAAAAATATTAATAATAATATTAATAATAATACTAATAATAATAATATTAATAATAATTTTAATAATAATAATATTAATAATAATATTATATTATAATATTATAATAATATTATAATATTATATTTAAAAAATAATTAAAAAATAATTAAAAAAATTTAAAAAAAATAATAAAAAAAATAATAAAAAAATAATTAAAAAAATAATAAAAATAATAATAATAAAAATAATAAAAATAATAATAATAAAAATAATAATAGAAAAATAATAAAAATAATAATAAAAAAAAATAATAAAAATAATTTACTATTAGTGGTCCCAAATTAAAAAAAAAAAAGGTGTTTCGAGCGTAGTTTTCCATCAGGTCATTTTGTTGTTCATGACTGGTATTGTCGATATGATGAATTGATCTCTTTTTTTTTAGATTGTTGTTTATTGTCGACGATTATTATTTTAAACATAAACAATGAAATATCAGGCAATGCATACTTTATTGTGAAGAAGCTGATGAAATAAGTAACTTGTGGATTTGTGGATTGTCACTTACAACGATTCGAGGCTTGTCAAACCATTGAAGGCACCATCCGTTAGATGAGTTATTTGTTTTGAAGACAAATCCCTTCAAAACATAAAAATATATATATATATATATCAAGCAATTATTATCATTGAGCAAAGGTGAAAACCTATCGCCGATACATATTTAGAGTTCCAGATACGGAGCTGCCTGTACCTTGGTTGGTTTACATACTTGTCTTTTTTCGAGCGTTGTCGTTTTTATAATAGTTGTTGCTTTATCAATGAATGTTGTTATCAGCGATTTCTTTTTGTCGTAAATTTGTATTGTTATTACCGTCGTTGTCGGTGAGTGTTGTTGTCAATGATATTTGTTACACCAAATATATAAGTTTTGGAATGACCTGAATAGTAAACAATGTGGAATGATTTACGATTAGCTTTCAGTGATAAATATATAATTGTAAATATTCATAACTTGTGATTTGTCACTTACAACTCCCGAAGACTTGCCAAGCCATTGAAGGCACCTTGCCCTATATCAGTTATCATGTTACCAGGACTCAAAACCCTTGGAAAAAAAAAGTTAAACTAATTATGAAAATTAAGCCAAATAACACTAGTGTAAACATTGATAGTAAAAATGGACCATTTCTTCAATTTCCTCAACATAAGACTGATAATTTTTGAATCCTTTCCAGCACGTCTTGTGGTACATAACTGTATCGGTAAAATATTATTAGTTGGTTTCGTAGATACAGTGAAGGCTTTCTTTATATGAAAATATTTACATAGAAGATGCATTTAGCATTTGTACCAGAAAGCGGTTTATTTTGCTAGTTAATTAAATTATAACCCACTCATCAACGTTTAAATTATATACTGACTCCGTGTGCTTGCTAATCTGTGCTGCCAACTTACCCTGGTTCGAGTCCCTAACAATTACTCGATCGCAATCACGGAGCTATTTTACGATTGCTGTTGCAATAGAAATGTTGGTTGCTATGAACAAGAAAACGTCCAATGACGTTATTTGTTGACTGTATTTATATAAGTGAACAACGTTTACAATTTGTCTTATGTATTTAGTGTTTGTTTTATTATACTGTGAATTACTGATTAACTTTTGAATCCGTAATCTATTGATTTTATTTGTACTGTAGAATCCTTAGCAGGGAACACGTTTGGGACGAAATACGTGTGTCCCTTGAATAGGGGAACCCTAATTTAAGAGGCACTAACCGAAATATGAAGTTGTCCCCAATGTAGTGGTTAAAACTGTTAAATTGGCCATTTGGCACACTAAGTAAGTGTCAAGTTTCAAGTTTAATTTTTTTTTAAAGATTAAACTCTCGAATACTTGCCATACCATTGAAGGCACATTGCCCTATATCAGTTATTATGTTACCATACCTCAAACCCCTTGAAAAAAAGACAAAACTAATTATGAAAATTAAGTTAAATAACACTAGTGTAAACATTGGTAGTAGGGATCCCCTATCAGTAAGAACATAACGTCCTATAATATTGTGATTTTTTTTCATGAATTTTATATATATGTCATTAAATTATCTAATTGTGTAATTTTTTCATGAAATTTATTATCTATTTATATGTTATTTAATAAATCTTATTTTATGTGTAATTTTAATGTTCTTATATTGCAATTTTTTATATTTTTTTTTATATTTGCATGTAATTGAATTCAACCCTTTTTGTGTGTGATTTTAATGACAGTTGCTGAATTTGTATCGGTAAAATATTATTAGTTGGTTTCGTAGATACGGTGAAGGCTTTATGTTAAAATATTCACAAGAAGATGCGTTAGCATTTGTACCAGAAAAGGTTTTCTTGGGCTTGATAGTATAATTATAACCCACTCATCAACGTTTTAAATTATATACAGATGCCACATGCTCGCTAATGTGCGCTGCCAACTTACCCTGGTTAGAGTCCCTAACAATGACTTGATCGCAATCACGGAGCTATTTTTTACGATTGCTATTGCTTTAGAAATTTTGGTTACTGTCATCAAGAAAACGTCCAAGGACGTTATATATTGACTGTTATATAAGTGAACAACGTTTACATATGTATTTAGTGTGGGTTTCATTATACTGTGAATTACTGGTTGACTTTTGAATCCGTAATCTATTGATTTTATTTGTACTGTAGAATCCTTACAAGGGAACACCTTTGGGACCAAATAAGTGTGTTGCTTGAATAGGGGAATCCCAATTTAAGAGGCACTAACCGAAAATGTGAAACTGTCCCCAATTTAGTGGTTAAAAACTGTTAAATTAGCCATTTAGCACACTCAGAAGTGTCCCCGTTATGTTAATACTGATAGGGGTATCCCTACTATAAGGTTACCTCCCTTCACAGCATATCTCTTTCATAGGTCGTTCATAGGGATTAGCAGTACATGCTAATACCGATAACTTTATGTGAGGCGTTCTAGATCCTCTACCCGCCTTCGTGCAACCGAAAGTCCCATAATTTAGTATACTTTACGCATGAGTGATGAAGTAACACAGAACTTATATCATTATGTTCACAACTTGTGGATTGTTACTTACAAAGATTGAAGACTTTCCAAACCATCGAAGGCACCTTGCGTTAACTTAGTTATTCCGTTATCGCCTAGATACCTTCGAAAAAGAAAAATAAAAGTGAAATTAAATAAATTGGATCTTACAATGTTTGGCTTTCACGTAAACCTAGAAGGTTCATTCGGCGCTTTAGTGATAATCCACGGATTCAGTTGTTCAAATTAACCGTCAGCTTTCCGAAGGAGAAACCAAACTTCTATCCCGAGGACTCAAAATTTTGCCCAAAACCGAGGCAGGCTGACCCACAACAACTATCTTTGGATCTAGAAGCTTTCTTTTGACGTTTAAGATGCCGTGAATTTTTCGCCGATTCCGATGGCAACACCACGGATAACACGGGCAATGTTACCAAATTCAAACCTAAAAGTACCTGGAATCCCCTTAAGAATCGTTGCCCAGCTTTAGAAACTTTCATTCAGGCCATTGAGGAGGACGTTAAAAACCACACTCCTGGTCCAGATTTCCGCGACAATCTCACAAAAAATGAGAGGCAGGCCATCGCCAATTTGCGTCAGCGTGATGATATTATCATCAAACCAGCTGATAAAGGCTCTGCCACTGTCGTAATGGACACTAAATTCTATGAAGAGGAGTCCCGTCCTTAATACAACTAAACAATCCTGTTGGTTGCTATGAACAAGAAAACGTCCAATGACGTTATTTGTTGACTGTATTTATATAAGTGAACAACGTTTACAATTTGTCTTATGTATTTAGTGTTTGTTTTATTATACTGTGAATTACTGATTAACTTTTGAATCCGTAATCTATTGATTTTATTTGTACTGTAGAATCCTTAGCAGGGAACACTTTTGGGACGAAATACGTGTGTCCCTTGAATAGGGGAACCCTAATTTAAGAGGCACTAACCGAAAATGTGAAGTTGTCCCCAATGTAGTGGTTAAAAACTGTTAAATTGGCCATTTGGCAAACATCGTAAGTGTCAAGTTTCAAGTTTATCTACTGACTGTTGTTTTACCTTCACAAATTGACTTAGTACTATAATTCTTAAACATAGGATAAAATAAGCTAAGAATAATCAATCAATCAATCAATCAATCAATGAACATGAATTTAAATAGTGCGCCTATCACGGCAGAATACAATGTGCAAGAGCTCAACGATAATGATGGTATTACTCAAAGTGCACTATTCTACTAAGGTTAATTAACGTTAATATATTATATTGCCAACTACATTTATTCATTATATATATATGCCTATATAAATATCAAAGAAAGGTAAATAGGGCCTACAGTGTTCGAATAAAGACATAATAATACATCCTGTAGCTTAGGAGCTCTCAACGAATGTAGTCCTATAAATAAATGAATAAAGAAATTGTGTAATAAAATACCTCCGAGGAGATTCTCTTGTTTCTTGTTTTGTGCTTTGTGTAACTGTTATGTCTTTTTTTTACTGTTATTGCTGTCTCCGTTTTGATATTTTTTTTAACTTTTAAGGCAATTTTTAAATTTTTATGTGAAATAAGTGTGAATTATTATTTATTATGTGTAAAAGTAATTGTTTGTAAAGTAATAGATTCTTGATATGGAATCGATTGTCATAAAACCAGTAATTGGTATGATTTTCATACTCAGTAATTAATACTCGTCATGTGATCAAATCACAATGTATATTAACTTATTAATTTTGTAGTCTATATAATTTGTGATCGATAACTCAATTGGTGTATTGTCGATAATACGTGAGTTTAGGCAGTGGTTTGTAATTGATTTATAATATGTAAGGCCTACAAAGAAATTCTACATTTGGTTAGTCAGACACGACATCGTAATTTTCAAAAAACGAATATTAAACCACTGAATACACCCTTTTTCAGACTTGTTATTTTGTTATAATGCAAATACCTTGAAAACGAAAAAGAGCAGACAATATAATTATTAAGCGAAAATAAGCGATTTAGAACACAAATAGTGAGCTGTAGCCTACAGTAAATTTTTGGTAGTTTGACTCTTGGATTTGTTCTCAAGATTAAAAAATATCCATCTTTATACTTATAAATTTAGTCTATGAAGGGAAACATAATGTATATGGTTGTAATGTAATTAATGTAATTAATTTCATCTTCAATGCAGAGTGTACTTCAAGACTAAATAAATAAAAATACAATTCAATAAACTGAGGACCCAAGAACGAACGAATAATTGACGTGGTTGCACGTTAAGCCTGGTTTCCTGTCGACGTAAAGGTCAGAATTTCTTACGTTTCATACGTTTCTTACGACTCTTAAACTTGTCATGTAGGATGTATAAGTAAAGTAAAATGACAAACAATCACTCAAATTAAATGAACTTCATGCTATAGTAGATCTTTCAATTGCGCCACGTCGTAATGCAGAACGGATTCCTGTGTTTTTTCAATTTTTTTTTTGTTTTTGTTTTTGTTTTTTGGAGAACGTAGATCTGGTCCAAACATTGATGGCAAGACGTGTAATTCGTAACGGTTGTTGCTAGGCAGTCCAGTGCTGTAACTAGAGCGTGACGTGTGCATAATCAAGGACGTCTTAGAGATACACCTGTCCTTATCTTATAACAATAGCTCGGCGACGTAAGGCTGCCTTTAATCTATGCAAACGAGGGTGGTGCGAGTTTTGTTGTATAGCAAGTACGGTTAGGTTGGTCACTGGACAGAAATATCTATAAACCCGGCGGATCGGCACCGTGAGTGTAGAAAGGTATATGTTAGCCAATGCGGAATGGTGTTGTGTGATGCAACCTGGTAGACAGCAACGTTGTTCCCTTGTAGATTGGTGTTATACGCTACATCGTGGTTTACGAGTAATATTAACATGCCGAGGTATTAATCTGTCCAGTCACCCACATAATTGTATATATTTTGAACCCGTGAGTAGACTTTTGAAATCATGAAATATTGTAATAATGAAATGGGTGAAATTGTACGTATTTATTCAGTGGTTTATGTGAACGTAATTAGCCTGAAAACAACTAAAGGAGAGACAATGTTAAATTGCTTTATGTTATGGTATCCATTTTTAATACATTTGTATTACAGTTCTGTTGTAATCCCTTCACTGGAGTGAGCAAGTAATCGTATCGTAGTCTCGTCGTTAGTTTTATCATGGAGTTTTGACACTGGATATAACTACTGCATAATGTACCGTGGTTGAGAAGTAAGTCTACCGATCATAAAGGCTCAATCACGTTGTTGAACATTTATCTTTTCTGGAATAATTATTAATGAAGGCCGGTAACCCAATATGAACCGCCAACAGCAACCCTACCGTTAGAAAGGCCATCAACATAGGCCTACATCGTCCCGAACAATGTACATACCGGTTACACTCTGTGCACATATATACCCCGGCACACCAACTGAAGGGTGTACCGATATTCACTGGACAATCGTCGACAATATCAATAGATGATTGGATTAGGGATGTGCAACACATATTAAGCTGCAGTAACATGCCACAACAACATGCAATTTTCTACAATCTTTAGAAATCTTGGCAGGACCGCCAGGAAACTAGTGCTTAACATCCTGATACCATGTCAAACACCCTAACGAGCATTCGCAGAATTAAAGGAACAATTTTGAAACATGACCAGCGGCGATCCATTAGCGGACTTCTACCAAAAGAACCCAGAAACCGGGTGAGTTGGCAAGTTTTTATGCCATCGAACTAGATGCCGTGTTGCGAGAAGTAGAAGAGAAAGTGGGACGAGGTCTCATGTATGACAGGGAAAGAATGCTCATGCAGCAATTAATGAGCGGACTAAGAGACAACAATGTATTTGGCCGTATAGCACCTAAGAGACCATGCAACATGCCGTTTCAAAATGTCTTTCTGCAGATCTTCAATTGACCTTCACCCCAGGACCTCTACCCCTGTCTCTTATCCACATCTAGATGTGTATAAGAGACAGGGACAGGGCTAAGACATAATTCTCGAAACGCTTAATCCACGCTTCCCATTTTGGACCTACAGACGTGTCCAAAGACTCAGCGACAACATTGTCAAATGCAGCGACACAAGGGATATTTACTTTCGCCATTATCCCTCCTTCTAGCTATCTCTCGTCGCCAGATTTAGTGTTGTTTATATGGACAATCAACAACGATGCACACACGCCATGTCGTCTTCAACATAACTAATTTAATCCTATTCCTCCGCGCGTACGCACGTGCATGAACGGCACATATCCCAAGTAGTACCATAGCACTACACTACAAGCGCACCATATGTTTTGTGGTTTGTTTTACGCCTGTTGGGCGTCCCACTCATGTTGTCGTACCGACTTACATCCGAGAGATTGTTTTGTTATTAAAAGTTTGTTTAAAGTTTTACATCTTAGTCTATCGTGTGATTACTGTGTGTGGATACCTTCTTCACCCAATACTGGCGTGGTGACAGCGTATTTTGAACCCACTACAGTCGTTTTATTTGCGTGAGGCATCGTTTATCCACCCTCCGTGCTAGGCCAGTTTTCACAGACTTGGTGAGTAACTGTTTGCGGGAAGCACGACTGTTTTCCCGATCAGCTTGATAACGCTAGCTTCTCTCGTAACTCTCGTAGTAGTACTGCCTACGCCGGAGAGCTATACGTCGATTCACCATGAATAGTCGGGCTCCAAGACAATGGAGTTTGGGACGCCATGAAACAGTTACATCATTTGAAAGTTGGCGAAATAAGCTGATATATACCTTGTCTTTAGACTCAAATTTTACACCCTTTCTGGAGGACACATGGCGGAAGAAAAGCCGTGCCCATCCTCACAGGGGCTTTACTGACGACGGTCCCGACCTGCCTAAAGCCCAACGTCTCTTATACACATCTAGATGTGTATAAGAGACAGTGCTAGGTCAGGTGGCTAATTATTGCCCAATAATTTCACGGAACTCAATAACAAAGGGTGCCACCTCTCTCGCAGCAATTTGGCAACTGATTAGACAGCACTTCGGTTTTCAGAATAGCGGTGCACATTTCTTAGACTTTGACAACATCAAACACGAACCTGACGAACGTCCTGAGGACCTTTTCCAACGATTATTTTCGTTTATTGAAGATTCACATCTGGCTCCAGGAACTAACATAAAGCATCATGGCCAGGAGATTACAGAAGAGGAGGAACTGACTCCTTCTCTTGAGAATCTGACTGTTCTTACCTGGCTACGCCTCCTCCACCCCTCATTACCTAAACTGGTAAAGCAATGATACGGTACAGAACTTAGATCAAGGACCCTGGCTTCCCTTAAGCCAGAAATTTCGCAAGCTTTGGATTCATTACTCTTGAGGAATTGAATAGCGGAGACGTAGCTGCCTTCCGTACACTTACTAAGCGCCCGCCTACCAGATCTACCAGTCGCACCACCAGGCGACCATCTTGCCCTCTATGTTTACAGGCAAAGCGGCCAGACACAAGCTATTTCTTAAGTCAATGCAAGTACTTACCTGAGTCAGACAAACGCTTCATGGCCCGTACCCGTCTTACTGATGTTTCAGAGGACGAGCCAGTAGACCATTACGAAGACGACGTGGTTGAACCCACAGAGGAACCGGTATTTGAGCCAGCTGCTCGCCGTGTTAGTACCGCCCATTCACCATATATTGATATGTTTCTTAGCCATCTCCCTGTTCGCATTACAATGGACAGTGGTGCCACAGGCAATATGATTAGACTTTCCACAGCTAGACGTCTCGGTGTTAAAATATCCAAATCAAGCCAGTCCGCTAAACAAGCAGATGGATCTTCTCCACTGAAGGTGGTTGGAGAAGCCAAGTTCACTTTATACCGTGACAATGTTGCTTGCTTGTTTGAAGGTTTGGTTATCCAGGACCTGGACACTGAAATCTTAGGGGGTGTACCCTTTATGAGCACAAACGATATAACGGTCAGACCAGCCAAATGCGTCATCTACATCTAGGATACCAGATTTACGTATGGTTCAACCAAACCTACTTCCGGGGACCACGAAGTCCGACTTACGCATGTAGTTCGTGGACCAAATCACCACACCACAATCTGGCCAGGGGAGTTCATTGAGTTAACACTACCCGAGGCCACACCCAATGATTGCGAGATTGCTTTGGAGCCAAGAGTCGATACGCGTTCGCTTACTACCAGTGACGTTTGGCCCCCTCCATTTGTCACTCATAGTGTGGGAGGAAAGGTTAGGATAGCCAACCACACGCAGGAACCACAGACATTACGGCGACACGAACAACTGTGTCCGGCCACACCAGTATACTCTCCCATGGATCAAGAACCAGCTACCGCTTAATGTGTCTCAGTCTCTTCTGTGAAGACAATTACATCGTCAGTAGATGACGTCATAATCGACCCAGATAAGATCCTCCTCGACACAGAGAGACAACAGCTAGTTAATGTCACTACCGAGTTTCCCGAC
>NW_022709616.1:29151-29684 GCF_011630105.1 Anneissia japonica | reverse complement strand
TTCATGGTTTGTCCGCCCGAGAGGTCATGTTCCAACGCGAGCAGTTCTCTAACAATCAAATCCACCTTGACGATGTACAGATCATTTCTCAACAACATCAGCGACGGATTACTAATCACGCCCATAGTGAGCGGTCCAAGGTCCCTTACGGTTTTCGACGTGCCAACCCAGACATTGCTGTTGGTGAGATTGTCTACTTACACAATGACTTGTCTCAATCTAGTAGTAGACACCGCTACTTGGTTTCATCAGTTGAGGGCAAGTGGTGCAATATTCGTAAGTTTGCGGGGACCCAGTTGAGATCTAACACGTATCGGGTACGGAAAGATGAATGTTATAAAGTCCCTTCCGCTTTCAAGCCTGCGATTACACAGAATACTGTCGACCATAACAGTGACACGGATGTCATCAACTTGACTCCACCTAGTATTCCTTCCACACTCAGCCTCGTACATACTGAAGCGAATGCATTGCCTCTTCAATCTGCTACATCTAACCCTGGATCAACTTCTCAGCAGGACTGTAGGGCACCA
>NW_022709616.1:25543-27468 GCF_011630105.1 Anneissia japonica | reverse complement strand
TAAAGCGCTCTGATTGGCTAATGATAAGATGACATAATCGCACTTTTGTTTGACAGTCGCAAGGTATCTCGCACACTCGTTAGAGCAATGTGGCTGCGATACACGCCAACAAAACAATCCATGCACGTGTAACAGATTACAGTATTGGGAACAACACTTTAGGCTACCTTATTCACCGCTGATCATACAACTCTAATACCCACTGCTACCAAATACTATGAGTACAAACGAGGTCGTTTGCATGATAGAGGGCCTAATAGTAGGTCTAGAGTTAGTAGGCCCTGGGATCACATATGTTATACTGTACCTTGTTGATATGTTATACTGTACCTTCTTTAAATAGCGATTTCGAATAGTTAACGCACTCTCCCCGATGAAAAATAGAAATTTTAGAAAAACATACAAGTTTTACATATTTTTATTATGGCTTTCACTCCGCCGAAATATCCACGTCAAATTAGATAAATTTAAAGCATTTATCAATCTCATTACAACACTTGTTTCAATTCATATCAATGAAAATTTTATTTTCATTTTGTCCTTCACTTTGCTTTGGCAAAATCATTTTGCTAAATAATTCTTCCCTCCCTCTGACGGCTTTTACAAAAATAAGTTCACTAAACAAGGCACAGTATTATTCGAAAAGTCTTTCCTTTACTTACCTGTCTGCATGTCTGTTAATGGTAGTCAATAAATATACGAATAGTGTATAGTGATAGTAAAGCTGTCAAAATTTAGTATTCACGACAGCAACAGTAATATAATAATAATTATTAAAAAAAGTTAGTGTATTAACCTCTTCAATTTATCTTTTCTTCCTCTGAATCTGTGCAGTATGAATATTATTTATTGATGGTGTCTATTTTATTAAACATATAACGTATATTGTTGGTATTTGTATCTGTATTTTAAATGTATAAATCTAAGCTGGAAAGTCAACTTTCTTCACTACTGTGCAATATATATATTGCTCTCTCCTTGTGCAATTACACTCGCACAAAAGTGCACATCTGAAAAAATTGAAGCAAGTAAATTATAAAATAGTCAATAATATTAAATCTGTAAAATTATTTTTCTTTATTCTCTTTTTTTTCTCGAATTATAAATAATAAAACCAGCTTATAAATGATATAATAAAGTGTGAATTAACAGAGATGATTCACAGCTAATAAATTAAGGCAACCCTTAATTGTGTTTGTAAATATTAGCTAACAAATACAGTAATAAATATAATAGTACAGAAGAGTCAGAAAAGCAGATGTGTGACCATTAGTACAATCACAAACTTTATCTATTTTAAAAATAAATAATGCAATATCTATATTCCCGAAGTGGTACTGTTTAAACTATTACTATTATTTGGCAGGAGTGTAATTTACATTTTTTGACTTAAAAGAATAAGTTTTTTCAAGGTTTTGGTTTTCTGTATACACACTAGGTTATGGGAGACTTTTTTTCTTTTTGCTTTCAGGAAGTACTCAGTGGAACATTTTCAGTACAATGTACTCTTCGCACAACCTTCCATTAACCAACTGTGTCTTTTCTAAATGTTCTAAACTTATTTTGACATTATAGACAACATCTGGCTTTTTTACTTTGTACATTTGCTCATGTATTTTGGTTAGGCATTCATCTGGAATTGGCTGTGTTGAAGGTAGTGATGAGATGGTTCTATGCATTCTGATATTAGCAATGTCTATCAGTCAGCGTTCCATCCAGAAGCATCCAAAAGGCCAAATTCCCACTCTGTGGTATCATTTCATGGACCTAAAAAAAAAAAAAAACAGATTCAAGTATTTAATTGTGCTGTACTGTGCATCCATTTATTATGTCATGACATAACAACATCAGCAGTTTGAGGAAATTTTTTTATCAAAAAAACCTGGGTTGCTACTTATTTGTAGGTTGGTTGATATTTAAAAATA
>NW_022709616.1:12635-24930 GCF_011630105.1 Anneissia japonica | reverse complement strand
ATGTGGTGTATTGTCGATAATACGTGAATTTAGAAAGTGGTTTGTCTTTAACTCGTTCAATCATGAATTAAATTAATTACAAACTATTAAAAAAAAAAATATTAAAAATAAACAGAAACCTCCGTTATTGTGTAAAAAAAAACATAGGACCTCATATGCCCCCGTTATTCAACCTATTCGACCCTCGGGCCAACTCCGGCCCGCCAAAAAATTTGATCCAGCCCGCTACATTGCTCAAAAATAAATTATTTCCTGATCGATTTTCAGTATTGTTACAAAAGAATCCTAAAGAAGTGGAGACGACATTCACATGAGTAAAAATGCGTTACTTAATCTCATAATTTTCGGCATACAGGAAAACGTTAGAATTAATAGGAATAATGACCCCAGTCTGGACTAGGAGTGTCACATAGTCTGAGTAGTTAACTATAGGCCTATCTAGTGGCGTTGAGTGTTAATAATTGACTTGGGGAAAGGGCGAGTGTTGGGAAATAAATAATTAGGCATTGAGAGACAAGCTCGGGGTACATGAATCAATTGGCAAATTCTGGACCTTGTTGGGAATAAGTATACGGTACATAATTTTGGGAACACTCATGCTTTGAAAACGTATTATTTCAAAGCTTAAGAGGGCCATTTCCGGGCATCTGAAATGTTTATTTTAAAATCTTGCTTACTTTAGCCCCAGACCTGGTTGGGGCTGAGGTAGTGGTCCACCTTTGGTGCTCGGGAAATTTTTAATGGTAGAGTTGCCACCGCATATCTCCCTCATTTTTAAAGAAGCAAGGCCTATCGCGGTTGATGTTAATTTGATTGGATTGGATTTATTCGGTGTAAACACCAAGGATAGCCCACGAAAGTCTAGAAGAAGACTTATTTCCAGTGGGGTAAGTATCATAAATCTTAGGACAATCACAGGCAATAATAGGCATATTATATAGACTTGAGGACTGAAACGGATTAAGTGGGCTGCCATTAAAAAAAAAAAAAAAAAAATGTCTGCCCGCCACTGGTCAATAGATAAATAAGGGTAATAGATAAGAGATAAATGAGTGTAATTTTAAGTATTGTTTGATATCTTAATCGAATTATTATTTATATACAGTAGAACCCCTATTAAGGGGACACCCCTATTGGGACCAAAACAAGTGTACCAATAGGGGTGTCTCCTGCTTATGAAAAAGTTGATAACGTGACTCCTTAATAGGAGTTTTTGGCATGTTTTTATATAACGATGACATACAACTCTTCATAATTTTATTTTTATTGACATAATTAGTTACAGTAGAATTTATAACTACTGTAATTTATAGCAATAATTTTCAAGGCAAATACAATTTAATTATAATATGAAATCAGCAGAAATGTAATTAAAGCAACATTAGTTTTATATGTTCCTAATATTGTTTCATAATGCAATGTTAAATGAATGAATTAGAATCCTATAAACGTGCATAAAAAACGAAGAAAAAGAAATCCCAATGGTTAAGGGTCAAAACTGATAAGATTGGTTTATACGAAGTAACCGTTATGCAGTATGCCTTGCCGATATTCATTTTAAGTATTTAGGGAGAAAATTCTGATTGATGGCTTTGACGATTTAGCCAGCGTATGCCAACGTATAAAAACAATGGCGATGTATGAAAAATTGGTAAGTTTCGTATAAGTTAAGAGCACGCTGGAGCACGCATCAGCGTGCTCTTAACTTATACCATGGAGGTATTATTGAGAAGGAGATCACTCGGCAAAGCTACGCGCACGCAGCGCTATGCAAATGAACCAAGATCAAAGTTGCCGCAGCGCGTAAAGAACGTTTGCGCGATGCCTTTGAAGTCCCATGTGTTCCCCGCCATCAAATTTTCAGCAGGCATAGTTGACCAAAAATTGAACATGACGAAATGGAGAGCACCTTCTTTTCTCAATGCGCACTACATACTGTCAATCACTATGGCTGCGCAATCTTTTCTATTTTTTAACAGATATTAATTAATAAATGATTAAGGATTATAATAAACTAAGTCATTTTAGGGTTAACGGGGGGTTAACTATTCGAAAAATGAATCCAAAATCTGAGTATTTTTCAGTTTTACACTGACTTAGCTTTATAGTCGAACCAGTCAATCTTTAAACAAAATTTTAATGAACACAAAAGTAATTTTAACATAAATATTTTACGGAATCCGTTCCTGAAATATACAAATAATAACATACCAAAAGCCCGAAAAAATCTAATCAGGGGAACATTGTTCATTATAAAGATATTTAATGGGTTAAAAATCTAACGTTTTATTGCACAACTGCTCTGCTGGAAGCGCATAAATGCATGTCGTTGCCAAGTTGTTGCTAACGAAAAAATGTGAATTATAGGGTAATACGCCCGCGCGCGATCCAAAAGCAGGGAACACATAGGTTTGTTGCGTCAAAGGGATCTGTTGCCGAGTGATCTCCTTCTCAATAATAGCTCCATGCTTATACTAACGAATGCTTAGCGTGTTGCCCAGCGATAGTCTACCTTATGCACAGCGCGCCGAAGCATCGCCGATGATCACGTGGCGTAGCCTATAAAAAGGCTGCCGCTCATCGATTTAAATTGTATTATTACTAGACACGCAGTATCAATATCACCGTATTGACATGACTCCATTTTAATATACCTATTCCCCTAAACGCTGCTAATACGCCATTATACGATAATCTGGAACACGTCAAATACGTCTACATACCTCAATATACATTGAAGTTCGTTTTAAGTTGCATATAGTTAAGAGCACGCTGAAACACGCTTGTATACGTCCTATAACGGCGAGTACGTCGAAAAGTTTTGTGCATGCACAAAACTTTTCGACGTATGCCAGCTTATGGCTGTACGTTCCGCATACGCGGGCCATAAGTTGTAGGTAAGTTAAGCGATCGTTGACACAAACGTTACTTGTAAGTTACTCAGAAGTCAAAACGTATTTCTAACCTGTGAGTAACGTGCTTCGAACTTAGGCCTATATGCAACTTAAAACGTGTTCTAAGACGTGTTCCAGACTACCACAAAACTTACTGAACGTGTTTCTAACTTACAGTTATCGTATAATGGCGTATTAGCAGCGTTTAAGGGAAAAGGTATATTAAAATGGAGTCATGTCAATACGGTGATATAGATACTGCGTGTCTAGTAATAATATAATTTAAATCGATGAGCGGCTGCCTTTTTATGGGCTACGCCACGTGATCATCGGCGATGTCGGATGCTGCGGCGCGCTGTGCATAAGGTAGACTATCGCTGGGCAACACGCTAAGCATTCGTTCGTGTAAGTTTTCTATAAGTAATAAAACTGTTCTGTTCTATATAAGTTACTAATACATTATATATACGTCCAATACGTTATGAATACGCTATGAATGCGCCCAAAGTTGAAAAAAGGCATCGAAAGTTGAGCGTATGCCAGCGTTTTAGAGAAATTGTGATACGTTTGGCGTCCGTACCCTTACTAAATAGTCAAGATGTGACAGGGTTATTGCTCAAATGTCAAAATTCAATTGTCAACTTCAATTTAGTCAGAAAAACCTCCGGAAAAGAGAGGATAAAGCAGTAATCCTAAAATAACTTTAAAACAATAGAACAATTTCATTAAAAAGGATAAGTTATTAGGTAGGTAAAGTTCCTCAATAAGTTGCTCTAAATGTCTCAATATTTAAAGTTTAGTGATTTTTTTCTTTTTTGAGACTGTTGTATTTGTTGCAATACAATAGAAAAAAATGAGTGTCCCCTTAATAGGGGTTATTTGACCATTTGGCACACTCAGAAGGTGTCCCCGTCCACGTAAGGCGTGTCCCCTTAATATGGATTGGCCCCAGTGTTAAAAGATATATCGCCTCTCGTTTCACGGAAAGTGTCCCCTTAATAGAGGTGTCCCCTGAATAGGGGTGTCCCAAAGAAGGGGTTCGACTGTAATCTTAATGATGTAAATTTTTAATTTTGTAAATATAATATAATAAAATGTCTAATTATAATGTATAAAAAAGTAAGTATTTTATAATGAATAAGTCATATTATTTTGCAATTATTATTAGGACATGCATATTAAGATGTACATTAATATAATGTAAAGTAAAACTAAATTTCATTATTTGTGCAATAATTATATTAATGAGAATTACTAAGACTTCATATTTGTACATAATCAATTTTTACTTCTGTATTAATTGTGTTTATGGATATTGTGCCTTTTCCTTTGTTGTTTAAACTTGCTAATATATTGTTTGTCAGGTCAAATTACATTTCTGTTTTATATGAATGACAATAAAGAATTATTGAGATATTGAGATGGTTGAACTCATTTGGTGTATTGTCAATTATAGTACGTAAGCTTAAGCAGTGGCTTGTAAACGTTTTATAATATGTACGGCTTAAAAATAATTTTTATTCTTACATTCAGGTATAGGCAGACACTACATCTTAATCTTTAAGAACAGATTATTAGGGAAACTAAAAGGGATTTACATGTATCCCTTAGTAAACTGTGTATGTATACATATTTTGTTTGGTGTTCTTCGTTTTTGATCGCAGATTATTGATACAGTAACTTGTGAATTGTCACCTACAACCTTCGAAGATTTGTCAAACCACTAAAGACACCTTTTTTCAGATTTGTTATTTTGCAAATACCTTGAAAACAAAAATGTATAGACAATACAATTATTAATTGTTGTGGTTGCCATGTGGGCCGCCACTACTCTACCTATTTTTTTTTAACTGTATACAGAAAATAACGAAACGGAACCATTAAATGTCTATCATACTTCACCCATTATGCCAATAACGAGATGTTTAGAGATGTGCCTATGTTTGTAGTATAAAATTTATTGACACTTACACCTATAAGACAGTGATTTGCTGTAGGCCTAAGCATATAATGTATTTGCCTTACGGCATACCTAAATAATACATGATGTTATATACACATATGACTTCACTAACATCAGTTAACATTTGGCATAATATCTATTCTCCTTGACACATTTAGTATGAATCAATAATTTAATTGTCTCTCTGAAAAACCTCTGATGACGTTGACATGGACATAATTATCGTTAAATATATTATTGAATTGAATAATCAATTTCATCATCTTCCTCATTATTGTCATCATTGTGAAAACTAGATTTGGAAATACTACAACAATCCTGCATTAAATAAAAAATGGATATGATGCAGAACTGCTAATAAGGATATTCATAACTTGTCACTTAAACGTCTGAAGACTTGCAAACTATTGAAAACACCTTTTTTTCAGATCAGTTATTTTGCGACCAAAGTTTTGATTTCCCACACTAGCCGTGACCCATCTAATCATTTGATAGTGCACAGCAACTTTTATAAACGAAAATCCCAGAAACTAAATGCTTGTGTTTAAAAAATGTTCGATATTGGTACCGGTATTATTTCAATTTTTGTTTACTATTATCATTGACAGATCCAGAAATTGGTAATAGAGGAGGACAAGGAAGGAACTTTTACAGATAGCGGGTGTATACTTACGTCAGTTGGGGCTGAGGATTTTTTAATTTTTTAATTTAAATTTAAATACAAATTTCTTTTTTTCTCCAATATTTTTTTTATTTTCTCCATTATTTTTATTTTTTTAAATTCAGAGCAGGGAACAGTGAAATTACTGTTCCCTGTTCAGAGGGCCCAGGCCGTCCCTACCAGGGGTGGCGCCAGAGGGGAGAGTTGGGGAAAGCCGATCCCCCGTCGTGGAGAAAACCACAATTTCGTCAATTAGAAAAATAAAATTATATGTATTTTGTACATATTAGTAGGCTCGATTAAATAAGCCGTTGAAACTCCTAAATTGTAAAAATGTTTGGGTGCTTGACCACTTTAGGAATATTTTAAGCGACGCTCGACCACGTCCACTTTGTTCTTGTCTGGAAATCTCGGGAAAATCTTTCCCCTCGAAAAATTACAGGGCCCGGGCCGAACCTACTTTGAATCCGCAAAGCTTTCCTCTTCAGATATCTTTACAAAAGGAAAATTGATCAACTGCCGGAATGCAGTTGGCAAACATACTTAGCCGTGCGCATTACTCAGCGCACGAAGTAATAGGCCTATAACAGTCAATTATGCCACAAAATCATACCAGGTACCAATACACTCCCGCCAGCCCCCGTCAGTCCCACCGAAATATAAATGGAGGAAAGAGGATTAAAATGAAGTGTACTCTTGTGTTAAGTGGCGAACCCAGCAGTGGGCGAAAGGAGAGCTCGATTATTTTACCACTCACTAATTTCGAATTTCTATTAATTTGACAACGAAAAATTTTTAAAAAAAAAAAAAAAACAAAAAAAAAAACAAAAAAAAACGATATAAACCAGACGCCGATTTTGTAAAACGATTTCTTAAATCATTAGTTCAAAAAAGCCAGAAAGCTGAGACATAAGACGAGGCTTCTTTAGCCATTATTACGGAATGTAGTATCCATAGAGTAGTTCACGCCTATGCCCTTTCGCGTGGCGGTCCGCAGGGCTACCGACCCTTATTGGCCTTTACGGTCCCTTACCCATAGCATCCTCGCTATATAGCACCCTCTTCCAAAAGAGCTTTGTTGATACATAACAGCATAATATGTCTCTGACATGGACTGTAGGATTAATCCAAGGGGGATGGGGTACCCAGCCGACCAGGACCTCCCCCTACCCCACCTACATTTGTAAAAGTTTATACTTATTCAAATTTTAAGTCACATCGAGTGCCATTCTAGGGTCTAGTGGTGCTTTAATCATCCTTTGCAACTCCAAGTATACAGGATATGTCATTGATTAGACCTTTGAGACGCCCGTAAGAGGAGGGGTACCAAAGGGAGAGGAACATAGCTCCCGTCGGGAAGAAAATAAATTTGTCGTGGTGGAATGCTGCTTTGAGAAAGCATTTTTACCATCTGAAAGTGTCATTTGCGAGCGTCTAGATGGGCCTATTCATAAAATTTGCTCACTTCAGCGCCAACTATGGTGGGCCTGAGGATGGATTTTGTTCTCAATGATGAAAAACATAAACTCCGCTCACTATTCATTATAACGGACTTGGTATATTATGTACATGTAAAAGGTATTGATACATATGGCACAATGTACAGTGATTTACTATAAACCATCATTGGCCTATGTAGCATATAGAGAATATTAAAATAAAAATGACCTATAGTATATTTGATTAAAGACATAAATGGGCGGGAAACACTAACATCCATTTTAACATTTATTGCATCTAGTCTACTGGCAAATAAAATTTTTTTACTATTTTTAAAAAAAAAAAAAAAAAAAAAAAAAAAAAAAACTTATGACATTGCCATAAGCGTCGTTGTGTTTATCATTAACATTATAATTGTCGAAGCAACTGAATCATTATCATCATCATCATCATCATCATTAGTTTATAAGTAAAAGTAATTTAGGATCATTAAGCTGGGTCGAGATCGTACAGTGGCTACAAACATGGTGTTTCTGTAGGCCTATATTTCACAAAATAAGACTTTTTAGCAAGGGTTGCCTAGTTCCGGCTATATAAATTGGATCATAAGGCTGAAAATAGATAATGTTATTATGTAAGGGATACTGTCTTCACGTTTAAGTAATTTTATTGACAATTTTATTTAATATAAAATTCAAAATAATTAGTAAGCATATTCGTTTTAAAAATTGATTGATGTAGTTTTTTATTTACTATTTTTTAAATAAATTTCTGTATAATAATAAAATAAAGTAATCGTGTAAATGTAATGTTAGTAGGCCTTTGTCATTAAGTAATTACTAGCCTATAAATATACTGTAAAAGAGGAATTTAAAGCCGCTCCGGATCTTTTTGCTATCCTTCTTTTCTTTAACTCGTTCAATCATGAATTAAATTAATTACAAACTATTTAAAAAAACAGTATTGAAAATAAACAGAAACCTCCGTTATTGTGTAAAAAACATAGGATATATATATTAACCGAACAGGCCTATAGATAAGGCCCATGAGAGGATGACTGATCAGTATAATGCCCTGGTTTCAGACATTAGAAATAAAAGGTGAATTGCAAAATATATTGTATTGAAGTTAAATGTAAGGGTGTAGTAACAAATGAAAAATTAAAAGTGCCTTCACGAAATTTTCAAAGTCAATGAACAGAAAATTAGAAAGTTTAAAGATGACCTTAGTCGCCTACCCTTCCTCTCCAGACCTGAATGCACGATACGATGCTTCCTGGGAAAGTCACCCCTTATTGTTTGATTGCAAGTGACCGTGTGGAAATGTCGATGAATGGAGTAAGACAATAATATGATAATGGTGTGAAATTAATTTTTATAAATAATTCATTCTTTGTATCGAATCGATAATTGTCATGAAACTGATCATCGGTATATCAGTATGATTTTCATAATGATGAATTTAAAATTCCTAATGTTATTGATAACGATGTTTGTACAGCTCTTGGTTTATAATTGATATGATACTGTGTATCGTCTAAGTCGTATCCACGAATATTAGCATTTTTTTGTCGGAAAGCATTTTATGAGATTATACACTAAAACAAAATCACAAAATTAGTCTACAAGGAAATGAAACCGCAAATTGATAGGGCCTTAGGATTTGAGACCCACAACCAGGAGCCCTCACTCTGTTCACAAGTTTACTGGGCCCACCTAACGTTCAAACTGTGCCACCTCCTATGATATAAAATAATTATAATGTTATGTGGTGTGTGTGTGTTTTGAGATAATACTCAACTGAACATGCTTTGGAAAGCTTTGAGTGCTATATTCTTTGCAATTTCTGATCTCAAACCATCAGAAATGCTCAGTCCCCCTCATAAATATGCATTCGGCCATAACTTAGGCATTACATTACATGTCTGCTTTAGCTCGTACATGCAGGAGAAGAGCTTATCATACCATATCATTTATTTTGCCTTATAACATAACATAACATAACATACAAAAAACAATACAAAAACACAGGTAGTAATTTAGCAAGGCAGGATTGCCAAAATGTTAAAAAAATAATAAAAATAACAGTGAAAGTGGCTCTCCACACTGAAAAAAATACAAACTATTAAAAAAACAGTATTGAAAATAAACCAAAACCGCCGTTATTGTGTAAAAAATTGTGTAAAAAAACAAACATAGGACCTTAATTAATAATAGTTTGTGAAATGTGAAATGTGAAATAAGTAACGTGTGAAAATGATAAATGGTGTAAAAGTAATTGTTTGTAAAGTAACAGATTCTTGATATGGAATCGATTGTTATAAAACCAGTAATCGGTATGATTTTCATACTCAGTATTTAATACTCGTCATGTGATCAATCACAATGTATATTCAATTATTAATTTTGTAATCTATATAATTTGTTTGTGATCGATAACTCATTTGGTGTATTGTCGATAATACGTGAGTTTAGGCAGTGGTTTGTAATTGATTTGTAAAGGCCTACAAAGAAATTCTACATTTGGTTAGTCAGACACGACATCGTAATGTTCAAAAAACGATTATTAAGGAAGCTAGAAGTGATTGCATTCCTTAGTTGAATGTGTAGGCCTATTTACAAATATTCTGCTAAATGGTCTTCGTTTTGTGATCGCAGATTATTGATAGCTTGTCAGTTGTCACTTACAACTTTTGAAGACTTGTCAAACCACTGAAGACACCCCTTTTCAGACTTGTTATTTTGTTATCATACAAATACCTTGGAAACGAAAAAGAACAGACAATATAATTAGTAAGCGAAAATAAACTATTTAGAACACATTCCATAATGCAGCAGATACTAAACTCATCCGAATATCTGTGAAGTACAAGACCGAATAAAACAAATGTATCGAAAACGGCATTTGTTATTACTGTTGAGAAAATTATATATCGTCATCATTATTTCTGTTGTTGATGGTAGTATTTATTAGTAGTAGGCCTATACCTGATTGTGATAACATTGTAGTAGGTGATAACGGTAGTACCAAGTAAGTGTAAATATACAAAAAAAAAGTATCAAGATCGTAGGTCCTTAACTCGTTACTTTCCAAGTCCCTATAAAGAATTTAATCAGTTAAAAACTATTAAAATAACAGTGTTAAACAGAAATCGTCATTGTTTTATACACAATCTGGGCATTGGTAATTGTTTGTAACCGATAATTAAACTAAAAGATAATCCTAATACTTATACATATGCTACACATTCATTTACTGATACAGACCTGGGCCTACACATTCATTTTAATCAATATTATTTTTAAGTGAAATGAAATGTGAAATTATTTGTATGTAATCGATTGTCATGAAACCATTGATTTTCATACTCGGTAATTATTGCTCTTCATTAATCAAGATGTATAATCAATTTGCTGTTTTTGTAATCGATATTATGTGTGTGATCGATAACGTTATGTGGTGTATTGTCGATAATACGTGAATTTAGAAAGTGGTTTGTCTTTAACTCGTTCAATCATGAATTAAATTAATTACAAACTATTTAAAAAAACAGTATTGAAAATAAACAGAAACCTCCGTTATTGTGTAAAAAACATAGGACCTCATATGGCCCCGTTATTCAACCTATGACTCCTAACTCCGGCCCGCCAAAAAATTTGATCCAGCCTTGCTACATTGCTCAAAAATAAATTATTTCCTGATAGATTTTCAGTATTTTTACAAAAGAATACTAAAGAAGTTGAAACGACATTCACATGATAATTTTAGGCACACAGGAAAACGTTAGAATTAATAGGAATAATGGCCCTAGCCTTGAATAGGAATGTCACCTAGACTGGGAGTTAACTATAGGCGTTGAGTATTAATAATTGACTTGGGGAAAGGGCGAGTGTTGGGAAATAAATAAGTATATTGAGAGACAAGCGCGGGGTAGGCCTACATGAACCAATTGGGAAATTCTGGACCTTGTTGGGAATAAGTCTACATACTTTTGGGAACACTCATGCTTTGAAAACGTACTATTTCAAAGTTTAAAAGGGCCATTTCCGGGCATCTGAAATGTTTATTTTAAAAACTTGCTTGGTGGGGGGCTGAGGTAGTGGTAATGGTTGTGGTAGAGTTGCCACTGCACATCTCTCTCATTTTTAAAAAGCAAAAGGCCTATCACGGTTCATGTTAAAGTATCATCAATCTTAGGACAATCACAGGCAATAAAGATAATCACAGATAATAGATAAATGAGTGTAATTTTAAGTATTGTTTGATATCTTAATCGTTAATTATTATTTATAGATACAGTAGAACCCCTATTGAGGGGATATCCCTATTGGGACCAAAACAAGTGTCCCAATAGGGGTGTCCCCTGCTTATGAAAAACGTGAAATTGTCCCCTTAATAGGAGTTTTTGGCATGTTTGTATATAACGATGACATACAACTCTTCATAATTTTATTTTTATTGACATAATTAGTTACAGTAGAATTTATAACTAATTTATCAATAATTTTCAAGGCAAATACAATTTAGTTATAATATGAAATCAGCAGAAATGTAATTAAAGCAACATAGGTTTTATATGTTCCCAATATTGTTTCATAATGCAATGTTAATGGATGAATTAGAATCCTATAAACGTGCATAAAAAAACGAAAAAGAAAAGGAAATCTCAATGGTTAAGGGTCAAAATTGACAAGATTGGTTTATACGAAGTAACCGTTATGTAGTATGCCTTGCCGATACTCTAAGTATTTAGGGAGAAAATTCTGATTGATGGCGCTGTCACACATTGACGATTGAGCCAGCGTATGCCAACGTATGAAAAAAATGGCGACGTAAGAAAAATTGGTAAGTTTAAGAGCACGCTGAAGCACGCTGGTATACGTCCTAGTACGGCGAGTACGTCGAAAAGTTTAGTGCATGCACAACACTTTTCGACGTATGCCAGCTTGGCTCGTACGTTTCGCACGCGAGTTGTACGTAAGCTAAGCGATCGTGACACAAACGTTGCCCCTCTCCCACTAGGGGTTTTTTCAGCATACGAGTTACAGCTCTGAACTCGTGGCGCTAATTTTGAACATGTTCAAAATTATCGCCAAGAGTAGATAACTCGTAGTAAACTCGAAGAACTCGTAGGTAGCTCGTAGAGTACCCGGGGTACTCCTACCTAGCTCGTAGGATACTCGTTGGCGGTCTTGTCATCTACGAGTTTGATGCGAGCACCCAAAAAAGAGTACGAGTAAGTACGAGCGCACCGAGTTGGCTCGTACCTAACTCGTATCTAATTCGGTACAAACTTGTTACGCTCGTAATAATCTCGTAGTTAACTCGGTGCTCTGC
>NW_022709616.1:2144-12527 GCF_011630105.1 Anneissia japonica | reverse complement strand
ATATGCATGTAAATGTATTTAATCTTTAATCGATTCAGATTAGGCTTATAGATAGAATAGCCGATCGGCAGTGGGGGTCCCGATTTGTGAGAAGAGCATGCGCACATACTCTTGGAAGCACTGCTTCCGTTCCAGTGTTAAATTGGCTATTCTGTCGCCACCACACGGTTGTCACAATAGCAAATTTAAGCGTTGTAGGGTATGCTCTGACTTCCATTGACTCACTGAATAAGTGATTGGCTGATATCGAAGACCAGCCATGCGGAAATTCTAAGTACGATGCGATAGGCTCGACTGTGACTTATCCTATGTACCAACGTAGGCCAAACATTGAACAACTTTGCTATTCCAATGAATAGCATTCCACTCGAAAAGGGGTGTATATAGAAGATCCTGACTTGGAAATGCAAAATAAAACTGAGAAAGCGCATACCTTGCTTGCCTTGACGGTTCGCCACCGGAATCGGTTAGAACTTCCGACAAGTATGAAGGAGGTTCCGGGTTCAAATCCCAAAGAGATCAACTTTCATTTTCTTATTTCCTATTAAATCACCGTTACGTTGATTAGGGTATGGTTGCAATTCTATTGGACCCCCATAACTCAGTCGGTCAGAATATTTACAACGCATGACAGACGAAGGTCCCTGGTTCAAATCCCAAAGAGGTCCAATTTGATTTTCATCTTATTTCCTATTATAGTATCGTTACATTTATGTGATATGGCTCCAATTCTACTGGACCCTATAACTCAGTCGGTTAGTGCATTCACGTATGCTGGCCGTCTCGGGTTCAAATCCTGAGAAGTCGAATTTGGTTTGTTGGATTTAACTGAATTTGTTCGATAGATCCGGGTCTGTCGATTAATTGACCGCATTTAATAATTGCGAGCTTTTACTGTTTGTCCAATCATGAACCAGTAAATAATGAGAATATAATCGACATTAAATCTGTAATTTTCATCCACGTCATGTTTTATGTCCACTTCACTTCTAAAGCGGGTTCTGAAGATAATGATAAACTGAATGTAGCCTTATTAAAACGACTAACATAAAACAATAACTGAACTGCATAATTATGATACGTATAACATTGACTATATGCATGGTTTAAACATGTCAAAAGGGCAGGATCGTATTCGGGGGGGGGGGTGCGTTGGGTGCGTACGCCCCCCCCCCCCCCCCCCCCAAATCGAAAAACGTCTACTAATTATAACAAAAAAGAGTGACCTTGTTCCCAGAATTATTATAAAATGAATCACACAACAGTACAGTATTAAGATTGTATGAATGTACAAATGAGTTACAATAAGAATACTAGAGCGCTGACTCCACACGCGCAATCTTTTGTACTGCCAGCAACATAACACAACAAACATACACACGTTATATGCACATTATCGTAATGGTTACGAATTTATACAGTAGAAACAATTTGCTTGTTTCTCCATGTCCTCCACTGGTAATTTTTTGATAGGCCCTATCGGTGTGTTCACGGACATATAGAGATTAACATTATAAAATGCCTTCAAATTAGTCTACTAGGACGTAAGAAAGCATTTTTTTCCGGGGCCTTCGACCCCTGGACCCCGACCGGGGGCCCTGTCCCCAGCCTGGTTGCTCGCTGCGCTCGCAAAACGCACCCCTCCCACTTCAAAAAGCTGGATACGGGCCTGATAAGGGTATGCCACCTACTGTACTTAGCAGATCATTATCAGGTGAATAACATACATGAATAATTGAAAGAGTACTGTGCTACAACAATATTGTAAACACTAACTAATTTACAACATAAGAAAGAGATATATAAATAGTAAATGTCTTAAATTATGTAATAATATAGTAGAGTTAAAGCCATATCCCCATCGTCGGACATCAAATTATATAATTCGAGAAATATCAACTTGGACTCCTTCTGGATTTGGACTTGACACCCTCCAATCCCATTTGGTCCTGGGTGGAGTCTATTGGGGTTGGAGCCAGGTTCTGAGGGGCCCTTTTTCGAGAGTACTGTCGGGGCCCTTGACTCATAAGTTAGCAATTACTACTCTTACTGAAGAAATCCATACGAATACGATCCCTCTCTGAACATCATTCCGGGCGCGGACCCATTTATGAAATCGAGTATTGTACAACTTATATAAAGTATGATCCGCCGGGCACCATCCAGGATCTTTGTCTTCGGGGCAGCAATATTGTGATTACAGAAATATTATTATATACCGCATATAATATTTTTACTAAATTAATATATGCCATATATATGTGCTCCCATCGGACATTATTTCCAAGTCTAGGTTATTTATGGAAATAAAAGTACCAATATAATCAGGCCCGTACGCAGAAGAGGGGAGGGGGGAGGGGTTGCGAAATTACAAAAGGTCCACATTTGCCGGCGTAGAAAATTTAAGACACACTCTCACATGCTCCAAAAATCCATCCACCAAAAATGCTCGACCAATCAGAGCAGTTTTTTAGGACTGCCTCTAATTTGTCGTACAAGCAAGGCCTTCTAACGGTACTAGTCCTATAAGCTTTTTGAGTAATTTTAGAGTTTTTTTTTCAATAACTTGTCACGTACAAAACTCATCTTCTCTCCCTATATAGGTTTCACTAGAATTATCTTTATTCCCGTTTAAGCCTGCGAGTGCCATAGAGGTGCCATAATCATAAATTTTCTTTTCCTCAACCCCAGCCAGGTGGGGTCGGCTGAGGTGGGTGGACCCTGTCAATATTTCTGTGAATGTTCCTCTCTGGACCCCCCTCTATTTTGAATTCCTGAATCCGCCCCGGCCCCATACAGTATGGGCCCGTTTATACAACACACTTTAACACTGCTTAGCAAAGATGTGTGTTGTATAAACGCAATTAGGGATTCCGTGTGATTACAAACACCTGGGAAAAAGGCTACTTCAAATAATCCCCAAATTTGGTGGATTGGGATTCCTACTTGTGCCTGCAGGCAATATCAAGTGGTAATTAATCACTGACCAAGTCGAGGTCACCAAGAAGAGTACAGTTATCAGTGAAAAACTTCTGCATAGTTTATTGAAGCCTTATATTATGCAGAATATCATCAATTGATTAAGATGTTAAAGTTAAACCTAAAAGAGTAATCTTGAAATTTTGTCAGATTATAATTTTCGTTTGTAAATTGCAGCTCTATTGTGAACAAAAGGCAAATTAAGGTAGAGTTTATTAACTTTCACTGTTCTAGTGGGAGACCGCTAAGGGATAGGCCTACTGTGGTGTTTACAAAACAATGGGCTGGACGGAAAGTGCAGTTAAGGTGTGCACTCTTCAGCATTTGGGGATAAAAACAAATTGTTGATTTTAAAACTCATCCCACAATGCAATGCTTTTTGCTGTAACACGGTTTCAAAATTACAAGTATAAATGAGTGTCAATGGTGGATCGGCCTCCAGCACTAATTAGTGTTCAATGACACAACACCGTGTTCAATCCAACAGTGTAGTATAAACACAGCCTATGTTAAAATCCCAACTGGCCCGGAGGAGTGTGGACGTATTCGCTTAAAAAACAACAACAAAGTGAAATATTGCTTTCCCTATCCTGTTCCCAATCAGATCAGTATAGGTCTATGTGTATGTCCAATTTGTAGGGATTTATTTAAATTATATGTATTTTTGATAATATATTTGAAAATCATTTATTTGAAATTAGCGCATTATAAATATTTATTATTATTATTTACATATTAGTAAGACTGTTAGATAAGCCCACTCCCCCCACCCCGGACCTCTTTCGGAACATTTTAAGCGACGCTCGACCACGCCCAGTTGTCGTTGGGAAATCCTTCCACCTCGGCAGGGGAACCCGCCCCGACGGGGACCTCATACCCCTCCCCCGTCGGGTAAATTGTGGCGCCACTCCTGCCCCTACTTTCAATCCTCTATTGACTATGGTTCCCTTTCACCACAGTTGGAAAATGAGACTTTTAGCATTTGAGACTTAGAATGAAATACAAGTGACTTACGTTTAAAAAAGTGTTTGGCCCAATCCCTGTCTCTTATACACATCTAGATGTGTATAAGAGACAGCTATCATCCTATGTACACATTGCTTTATTAGATTTTGTATAAGGAGGCGGGGCCCTTATAAATTGGAGGCCCCTGGAGCTCTGGGGCCCAGGTTCGGTGATCCTGCTGAACCTGCGGTAGTTACTGCTGAACACTGCCTCACTCAAATTAATGACATCTTTTATCAACATCGTAATCTTTGTCATAATTATTGGCATTATCCAACATCATCGTTATCCTCCATCACCACCACCACCATCATCCACCACGATTATTGTCCTATCAACACATTTGAGTTTTTGAATTAAATTTTTGTATTAATTTTATTTTGATTTATTATTTATTTTTATTTTTTTTTTTTTTTGGCTTCTACGGTCGTCAATTGTTACCTACCCTCCCCCTTCCCGCTCATCAGCATTTTGGAGTGTAATATAGTGTAATAGACAGTGTGGGATGATTTAGCATAATTTAGCAGAATTTTTTGCTTCCCTCTAGCAGAATGTCATTTCTTGCGCTGGTCACACTGTACGTCAAGACGATCGAGTCTACGAAAAAGAACGTTATCATCTCAAGGGGTTTCGATTTTCAAAATAAAAAAGTGAGATTAAAAATGAGAAGAAATATTGAAAAAATCTTCCTGAAGAATACGACTACGGGCCCACTAATTCTAATATATTAGCAATTGTATACTGTCGCTGTACCGAGACCTGTTGCTAGGGCCTGCCTATGCCTTTAGTACAGTATAGAGACATAGACTAGTAATTTGGCTAGACCTTATAAAACGGTATCCGATCTTTTAGGGTGGTATTTAAACTTAATTATTGAAGTAAAAAAAGGCCTAGGCTTGCATAGCACCAACTTTGGTGATGCGCAGTTACAATTAAAGCATGATGCCTAGGGCCAGGCTAAACCCTTGCAACGTTATGTTATTGTTTAAACTAAACAGTGAAATTTGGAACAGCATTGCCATTTTCCAATACTTTTAATGAAACCAGTGCAAAGTTTTAGGATTTTTTTAATTTAATTTGGCCTAAATCTTTGGTAAATTGTGGCATTATTAAAATATCTTAAAATTTATTATTTAGGATATAGGCCTACCTTCTTATAGCAATTAAAAAATAATAATAGGCTACACTTATTGAGACTCAAAATCTAGTTTTTTGTGTTATCAGTACACTTCCTGTCAATGGAGGAAATAAGATTGAGTTTGACTCGGCAGCGTTTACAATTCAAGCGCATGCGTAAAAAGTACATACTTTCGGGCACAGCGGCTCAGTTAGCGCGGTGGGCTTATGAAACGGCCAAATACGACGTCGACATCAATATCGAGTTCGTTATTGCGTTGTTGTTACCGTTATTGTTGAATTGAATCATCATTATCATGTTTATTACCATCATCCTCAATATTATTATTTAAGACTAGACTGATATTTGGGGAAAAATGTATTCGGGACCTGACTTTTTGGGACAATGACGTGGGCCTAAAATGTCTACATTGAATATTCCCTCCTCGATTAGAAAATTTCTAAAAAGACGCTCATAGATGGCATCTTGGCCTAAGGATGGTTTTTTTGTATCTCATCGGCGTCCAAACTATTAATTTATATAGGCCTATCCAATTCAGGCTAACATTTGATATTACCGTTTTAAACTATATGTTTGATACCACGACAAACCTCTCCTAACTTCTCTCTCTGACCATGGTTTGGGCTGAGGTTAGACATTTTATGATTATGTCATCTGCAGATGGCAGAAATAGCACTCTCATGCTTAAATTCTAATACAACTCTCTTTTTTCTCCATTTTATTTTTATTTTGAAAAAATTAGAGTGCCCGGGCCATCTACCTACCAGGGGAGGCGGCATCGGTGGGAGGGGTGCTCATGGCCCCTCGTCGGGGAGATTTGACTCCCGTCGGGGAGAAAACCGCAATTTCGTCGTGGAGAAAAATAAAATTATATGTATTTTTGATCATTTATTTGAAAATCATTTATTTGAAATTAGCGCATTATAAATATTTATTATTATTATTATTATTATTTTGTACATATTAGTAAGACTGTAAAATCGATTAGATAAGCCCCCCCCCACCCCCTGGACCTCTTCCGGAACAATTTAAGTGGCGCTCGACCACGCCCAGTTGTCGTCGGGAAATCCTTCGACCTCGGCAGGGGAACCCACCCCGACGGGGACCTCATACCCCCTCCCCCCCCGTCGGGTAAATTGTGGCGCTACTCCAGCCCCTACTTTCAATCCTCTATTGACTATGGTTCCCTTTCACCACAGTTGGAAAATGAGACTTTTAGCATTTGAGACTTAGAATGAAATACAAGTGACTTACGTTTAAAAAAGTGTTTGGTTCAATCCTGGCTGACCCGAATGTTTGATAATATAGGTCCGGTTCTTTTGCATGAAATGAAATGTTTTCCAATATTTAAATAATATATTTGATAAGCTTAAACCTAATCAATTTTAGACCTGTGGTTACCATTATATCAACGAACAAATAGCCACGAAGAGCTGCTTTTTAGCTGTATTATTGTGTTTTTGCATACCCATTTAAAATGGGTTCCGACCCGTTGCCACCCGGGCCTGTTGCCACCCGGCCCGTTGCCACCCGGCCCGTTGCCACCCGGCCTTTTACCACCCGGCCCGTTGCCACCCGGTCTTTTACCACCCGGCCCGTTGCCATGCGGCCCGTTGCCATCCGGCCTTTTGCCACCCTAGGCCCATTGCCACCCAGCATTTAGCCACCCGGCCTTTTGCCACCGTAGGCCCGTTGCTACCCAGGCCTTTTGACATCCGGCCTTCTGCCACCCGGCCCGTTGCTTCTCGTTTCGGATAATGGTATTCAGTGGGGCGCTGATAGGACGCGATGTTTAACCGGTACCATTTGCGTCATCCAGGCTCCATGTTATTCTGTTGAAAATATTGCCTTTGAAACTTATTTTTGAGTCTTTAAGTGCCATTTCCAGGAATATAGAGGCATCTACTCTACAAATTTGCTCACTTAACGCCTACCACTTGTGAGTGGATATTTTTGTAGTAGGAAAATTTATAAAGTGGTAGGATAATTCTAAAATGAAATGGAGAAGAAAAGAAATTTATATTCAAAATTAAGTCTGAGATTGCCAGTTTCGACCATCTTGAAGTACACAGGCTTACGACGGCCCGCCGCTGATCTCAACAGATTGGAACTGGCCCCAGCTTAAAAAGGGTTGAATCCCGGGAAGTAGTGCATATTCAGGAGAACGTCGTATACATGGCTTCACATTTGTATGTTACAGGATATTGATGTGGACTTAACAGAGGCGGATCCAGATGGACTTAACAGAGGCGGATCCAGAGATGTCCAAAATGGTGGGGAGGGGGTGGGGGCGAAAGGGGGCCTAAAGTTGGGCCGATCGAGACAACACCGTCTAGACCCCCGAAAATAACATTTGAGGCGTTCTGGGCTTATATTTTTTCCTTTTCTTTATTTTTTTCTTCATTTTTTACCTCCCAAAATGGGGGCCGGGGCTTGGGGGCCGGGGCCCCCAAATCCACCCCACCAAATCCGCCCCTGCTTAATGTTTGATATTTTATTTTATTAAAACATTTACTTGAATTTATAAACGTGTTTGTCCATTATTCACTTGTACTTGTACTTTATATGAGTGCTTAGTCGCTAGAATAACGTGTCAATTGTCTATTTTCAAGACGATAAATTCAGATATACAGATATATTTTATCGTCATTTTCAGAGACATAGAATTTTTTTTTTTACTAATGGTACAACATCCAACCAAGTTAAGTAAATAAATTAAAAGTACACGAAAAATCCATAATCTATGCATCCTGGGGTAGGGTTGTTCATATCTTAGGGCTGCAGCCTGCATACCCCACTGTTTACAATTTAAAGAGTATTATTTAGGGGCCGGCTGATGGGTAGATATTATTTATTTACCTTGTTTTGTTGGCATTTAAACTATTCTCTCCGCTTCTCATTGTTTTAAAGAAACATTTTAAAAACAATACAATTAATATTTCAGGTCGCATACCAAGAGATTTTAATGCGCACAAGAAGAACATGCGTTTCTGGCCCTCTTAATTGAGGATTTGATTGCCATTTTAGATCATTGGAGATGTGAATCCCGAGAAATTTGATTTCCTCAAAAACTGCGACTGGTTACCATTTATTTTAAGAGCTTCTTTACGGTTTTAGTTACATTTAGTATGATTTTGTTAGTTCACACCATTCAACTATAACGTTGACTTGAAATCTGTAATTATGCTCATTATTTCCAGTAACGAGTCCTAAGAGGGTACCGTACTCGCGCGAATAAGCGCCCCGTTTGAATAAGCGCCCCTATCAAATAAGCGTGAATAAACGTGAAAATTTCCGTAAGCGCCCCGTTTGAATAAGCGCCCCTCAATAATCCAATCAATCCTGGGACTGTGGATGTTGGCATGATTTGAGGTGTGGAGTGGAATCACATTCTACTTAGTCAATACCAAAATGAGGATATTTATCTTGGACAGATGAGAGCTCCCTGGACAGACAGTATTTTCAACTTTCATCTTCTTACATTTGTCTATAGCCTAGTCCTACTCCTTTTAAGACAATCTGCACCTTTAACACATTCTCATCTAAGTTTTCAAGAAAACCTGCAATTATCATGCCGTCCTGCTATTCTCAATCGACCGATGGCCAACAAGCTAACCACCACCACTAATTTCATTTGTTATTCTGCTGTTATACGTAATGCTGTACTCACAACATTCTTGTCATGACAAGCATGCTCTCTGGACGATTCTTTTCAGGCGCAGCACCATTCGTAATTAACGGTTTCCTGATGTCCTTATATAATCGTTTTTCATTCAAAATGTGCTTCTTGAATTTAATAAGTTTTCATAAGAACCCCTCGATCTATTTCCATATGCGCCCCCTAAATGTCCACTCTGTTTTCATAAGCGCCCCGTTCGAATAAGCGCCCCGTTTAAATAAGCGCCCCTCAAAAAGTGCAAAAAATATTTTAAGCGCCCGGGCGCTTATTCGCGCGAGTACGGTAGTGTCATCCGCAAATGTTGTCATGTGACAGCTGCCGTCTTACAATCATATATAAACGTTAAGTATAGGAAGGGCGATAATATGCAGCCCGGAGGAACTCGGTGTTAAGAAAACGGTTCCAGGCACTACCTGGCCAATTTTTACAAATTGAGGACGTTCCGTTAGAAAATTAACTATCCAGTTACAAATTGAGACCATCAATTTACATTTAAGGATTTATATTTTAGGTTTATTTATGGGTATGTTCTAAAACATGATTATTATAATGCGACACTTTTAATAAACTTTTTTTTTGTACAAGACTGTATGAAACGGAATGTCATGTGCCAATTGGTATGATGTCTCTTTCTTTACATTTTTTGTTTTTTATTTTTTTTTTATTTTTTTTTTTTTTTTAACTTTTTTTTTGGGTGGGGCGGGGTGGGAACGTGTCCCCTTGTCCCCCATCGATCGACGCTCATTATTAAAATATGTAAATTATTTACATAATTGTAGTCTATTTATTCGGTATTTCGACGGATATTCGTAACCTTGTGTGAACCCGTGCGTTCTCATTTTTTTTTTTTCTAAGTCCCGATACGCTCAAATACGCTCAATTTTTTTGGCAAAAAAATAACATTTTTGCGTGAAAGACGAACGCCCAACGAATGAGAAACGAATGCTCATCGTACAACTAGCCTCCATTTAACGAATGACAGCGCGTTCGCAGCGTTCGACCAACGAATGTTCAGCGTACACAACGAATGTCCAGCGAATGTCACACGTATGCCTAACGTATTGACGCCATGTTAACGTTGATGTAGGTCGGTATACGCTGAGTGTTCGCTGGCCATTCGTTACTCATTAGTTAGGCAAACGCTATGAATAGGTTATGCATTTGCTATGGCAACGTTTCAGGTGGGATTGAACGTGTTTGGACGAACAACGGACGAACAGAAAACGTAAACCCAACGTGCATCCAACGTGCGAAACGTTTAAACAACGAATGCTCACCGTCCCTCAAAAGTTACCTCCTTCTTTCTCTCCTGTAATTCTGTTTCTTTGGCCTTTTGCACTGAGAATTTATTTATTTTTTTTTCATTTCTACCTTACTATTTATTTTCTGTTTTATTTATTAATTTAAATTGATTTATTTTCTTTAAATTAAGAGTGATTTGATTTATAGTTCTGATATACATTGGCCTATTATCTATTTTTAATTTATTTGATTATTTTATTTAGGCTACTTTATTCCCTTTGTTGTTTTAATGTCCCTTTGCCTATTGTTTTTTAATATTGCTCTTTCATTTTCATCTTTA
>NW_022709616.1:800-2056 GCF_011630105.1 Anneissia japonica | reverse complement strand
GTAATTTAATTAGTTTAATACGCTCTTTTGTTTTGTCTTACTATGTGTATTGAGGGTCCCTAATGATCAGCTTCGGCTGGATGGACCACCCTCATTAAAGATTGTTGAAATAAATAAATAAATAAATACATAGCGAATGTAGCAGAACGTTGTCATACGTTCAAAATTTTGAACATGTCCAAAAATTAAAATTGACCCCAGCGTACCTCAACGTACCCCAACGAACAGCTAACGAATACAACGTATACCAAACGTATTACGAACGTGTCACGAACGAATGTCAACTTACGCGAACGTTAACCAATATTTTGATAAACGTTGGCATACCTTGGTTCTATACGCTACAGTGTGACAGGGGCTTAAGCTCCGCTTACCAAAAACACGCGATATTCATTCGATGGTATTAGCATTTGCATACACGCTTTGGTCACGCGAATGATGTGAACACCATGGCTCTTGCTGTCAACAGAAGACGCGTGCTGTTTTCGAAGCTTCTGCTTCTTCTGTGGCAGAGAAGAAAAGTGAATGTCCCCAATCGGCGCTAATACAGATTTTGGGTTTTAAAAATATTCCAGGAACGAGCAGTATTTTACATTGTTTTACATCGAGAATATTTGTTTATGTAGTGTATGGAAAAGGTATCCCAATGCCTATAATATGGTGATCTATGGCCTTGGACATTGACCCGTATTTACAACAATAGGCATTTTTCGTTTTGACTACGCGGCCAGTCTACTATGAACTAATAGAGTGTAACAGACATCTGCGCATGCTCACAAACCTTACTGGCTAAATCGGCGTTGTGACAGCTTCCGCGACAACCCCAATTTCTGAATTTGGCGTAGTGGCGACTACCCTAATACTGACCAATCAGATCACCGGATTGTTTAGTAAACTCTGGTAACTTTTTTTGTTGGGGGTTGCAATTTTCATCGCATCCGCGATCGAGCATTATTCGTTTATAATGAATTAATTATTAAAACAAGTGAGTAATTAAATGTTTTATATAAAGGCCTATTTATACACATGTAATAAATGAGGAATGAATAGTCACAACATAAATTTAGGTAAATCAGGGGATAGTGAAAAAAGAGCCTTAGGCATAGGCTAGCCTAGCCTTGTCAGGATGGATTTCGGGTAGGAGAAAACACATTATCTGGTGCCGCTAGCTAGGGCATCCGCCCTTGATATCGTGGATCAAGCCTTGCTATATAAATTAAAATACCTGTTTAAAATTGTTATTTTTATTTGTACAT
>NW_022709616.1:0-794 GCF_011630105.1 Anneissia japonica | reverse complement strand
TATTTTGTACATCATCGTTGCATTTGGCAAATTGCCTGAGCAGGCCTGACACCCCTCTTCTCCCGGTAACGACTCTTTTGACACCTAGGGCCTAGGCTAGGCTGGCCTAGCCTAGCCTAGGTTGGTCTAGGTCCTAGCCAACAGCGAAACATCACTCAGTGTTTACTGGAAACTTTTAATTTTGTATACAGTATTTGGCTAAAGTTTTTTTTTCACATTTCCTTTTTCAAATATAAAACAAGGGAACATTGTTCTCTGGTAATAAAACCATGGTCGACTAACTCCCCTCCGTAGGCGTACGTGTGTACTGCGTCGTCGTAGTCGTCTTAAAAAAAACGAAAACAGCTCTTGGTCTACTACGCGAACAGTGTCTTGGCGTTGCCGTCACGCTCCATTAGTTCGTAGTAGACTGGCCCAGGGACGTATCCAGGGGGGAGCCGTGGGAGCCGCGGCTCCCCCCCCCCTTTGTACACAGTGTTAAAATGTTAAAGCTTATTCTTGAGCCAATACAAATTCTTTCCTGCGATCACTTAAAATGAATACTTCTAAACATGTAAATATGCATCAGTACACGTTATACATAGGCCTAATAGAACACATAAGCCTAAGCGTGATTTAAAAAAATCTTAAATCCATAAATCTCAGGCCAGTTATTTTGGGATAGAAATGCGATACTGTGGTTCAATTTCGTTTTTATCCTTTTGCAAGTTTCTTTAAATGTTTGTTAATTAATACTACTACTAATAGTAATAATAATAATAATAATAACAATGATGACGATGACGATAGTAATA
>NW_022709615.1:0-1175 GCF_011630105.1 Anneissia japonica | reverse complement strand
AAGATCAAGCTATGAGAGATGAAAAATATTCACCTTATAAACAAGGATCACATAGATACCTCTCTCCATACAGGTAATATATTAGGAAAGATCGCAGAATTGCATTTCTCACATAGAGTGAATGGTAAATATTCATGATGGTTTCTGATGATGATGCTAACAATAGTAATGGTAGTGCATGGTAAATAGTGGTAGGTCAGTTGTGTTTCTGATTCACGAATGATTATGTTTATGATCATGGTTATTTTTGATGAGCAAAATGATAATGATTTTTATGACATTTCAGAATGCGTAGAGGTGTTCATTATAGTCGGCAAAGAACCTACAGTCAGGGAAGTGACACTGACGAGCATGTCATAGTGGAAAGTTCAATGTATGATCTTGAGGATGAAGGTGTACAGGGACCTTTCCCACCAATGCCTGTAAGTATGATTCAAACATCAAATATTAGAGAGAGTAGCATACATATCGATGTCTACATCTGTATGCTGTGCACATAAAAATGTGAATTCTTTCTTTAGGTTCATGTTCATCAGAGTGGACCAGTGGAGGGGAAATCTGGAGGATGCTGGGGTAAACTACGCAGAAGAGGTCGAACCTCTCCCTCTCTAAACCATCCTAGGAATCTGGTTCATGATCACTATGCTGACCAGTTTGTCCAAGGCTGTGGTGAGCTTCAAACATTATTAATTCTTTCTTTCTTTTGCTGCATTCTCCCAATGGGGACAAGCATATTATTAATTAATTATTTTATACTAATTGATTATACCAAAGTCTCAAAGACATGGGGAACAGCAGTGGCAATGGCTTCTTCTGCTGTTTCCCTTTGTTTCTTTTATTTTTCCTTAAGTTACTTTTAGGATATTTCTCTGTTTTTCAATATTATACTTTTCAAGTGCAGAGACTGTCCATTAATATGCGCTATACAAATACATAGTCATTACCAGGTCACTACAGTTCTTATCATTGCCACATGGCAGGAGAATGAAAATTGACGGTGGCTGTAATTCATAGCTACCTTAATGTAAAACTATTTTTAAATCATAGAAGGATATTTTAGTGATTAAAGTGTTTTCCTTTTTATAGACATGCAGGTCGATGATGAAATTTATGAAGAACAAGGTCAGTGGATGAGACGTCAAAATCATTCTTTTAACTATTTTATTCTGAAACTC
>NW_022709614.1:285-777 GCF_011630105.1 Anneissia japonica | reverse complement strand
TGCAAATGTGGGCCTGTCAGGAAAAATTTGGTCCGTGGCAAAAATCGGTCCGGCGGACTAATTTTGGCCTCGTATAGTTACTTGCCAAATGTAGTCCACATAAGCCAAACTCAGTCCGCTGAAATTCACTTTGCTGTGCTCAGCACACTTGGACATCTTACGTCTACAATGGATTTTAGCGGAAGATCGATTCCTAAGCTTTTGCAGACTTGCATATGCTTATCTAGCCAATCACAATGATGTCCATAGCTGAAGCCTGAATTTGCATACATCACCCTATAAAACAGTTTAAGATCGGCATGTACAGTATTTGGGTTTAGTTGGCAGCCTTCGCAGTTACTGAACATAGAGGAATAACAAAATTAAGGAAAGGCTGAAACGGTACACAGATATATACTAGTTATTATATTTTTAATAGTGTTACAGTATAATATTTGTACGTGTATATATATATATATATATATATATATATATATATATATATATATTGAG
>NW_022709614.1:0-265 GCF_011630105.1 Anneissia japonica | reverse complement strand
TTGAGGCATAGCATTGTGTAATACAATGTTTCCGACGGGTATTTGGACCTGTTCAACCATGAAGCCTTCGTGGGCTAGTGGTTATGACGCTCGCCTTATCAGCGAGAGTTCGCAGGTTCGAATCCCGCCGGAGGCATTTTATTACACAATGATTTTTCATAGGACTTTATTCGTTAAAAAGCTACAGGGTAGCCTACAATGTTCAATCATGTCCTTATTAAACGCTGTATATGTACCTTTGATGATTTATATATATATATATATA
>NW_022709613.1:1902585-1904746 GCF_011630105.1 Anneissia japonica | reverse complement strand
TGGCTTACTGTGCCTGGCGATCCTGCTCATGACCAAAGCTGCACGTACTGCGGCGGTGGTGGAATCTCCTATCATTAAATTTCTACTCCTCTTATTATATACAGTACTACACTTTTAGCAGACGTCGGCTTTACCCATCAGAACCAGAACCCATAGCAAATAGTATTTCAGTGCTTTCTCAACCTGACACAACCGTAGACCAACAGCTACCTTTCCACAATATAAACTACACCAATGTTTAAGTAAGTTAGTTTTATTTCTACATTAGGCATACATTTTCATTATGCATAGTTTATCGAACTTGAGGTTCGTGAGTTGGTCGAATTTTCTTGTTCTTACATAAATTCTAGCACTGTGTAACAATATGCAATTAACATTTTTTATTATTATTTACCAGTAAAGTCAGGCACATACTGCGTTTTACCAAAGATAATAAATAGCAGAAGATAGAGCAGCTTCCCAACATAGTGGAACATCCATTCAAAAGGCATTGTGGGTACACGGAGAGCAATTTTACCTCATCCGGCGCTCAATAGCAATAATAAAGGCGCCGTTCTCGTTCGTTTGTTTCACATGTAGTTTCCCCACTTAGTAAAATGTTAAAAGTTTACATCATCCGCAGGCGGGCGAATGTTCCATCAATTTTAATGCAAATACGCGGCTCATTCTTCTGCTATTTAAGTTCTTTGGTTTTACGAAGGACATACTATCGTCGGTCGACCAATCAGCTTGGCAACGCGACGTCCACTGACGGACGGTGGAAGTCACGTCTAAGGGGATCTCCATAAAAAAAAAAAAAAAGATCTGTTGCGCGTGCGTCGTCGCGTTTCGTTGAAATCGTGTCGCAGAATGTGCCCGGCTTTAGTGATAATTATGCTATGATGCAAACAGACCTTCATGGCTACTAACTCAGATCTACCGTACATTTCTCATTAAATTTATTTCCCAAAATATAGCGAATAGTACAATTAGACAACGTCGTAAAAAGTAGTTCAGGGAGCTAACAATTTTTGTAGGGCTAGTAACAAACATAACTGTAATCATTATGGTTAAGTAGTGGACTATAGTATTAGACAAGTATAATAAATGAACATACTTTAATTATATTATGGTACGTTTTTTGTTTCTTATAATATACTATATTGTCATGATTTCTCTTAATACATGGTACATCCGATACTGGTTCGAAATGTCGAATGTATCATAACATTGCTAACTGTACACTGTTATTTTAATACAGTAAAGAAAGTTAATTGTAATAATGCTCTAAGGGCACAATGTAATGATAGTACCGAGAGTGAGGGCCCCACATACAGTAGATGGTCTTTATCCCACCTAACTTTCAATAAAAAATTTTCTTTCAAAAATATGAATATCTTGCTTAATAGAGCCAACAAAGTCACACGTCAAACAAATGCCAAGCACTGTATTAAGCCTAAATCTGTACTAAGCGTTCAATGTAAAGTAAAATGTGAGGGTTATTAGCAGAGCGATCAGATTCAAACCCGACGCTATTTTAGATTGAACCGCAGATTTCAGCACAGGAAGCAAAAACAACTTTTTTATGACGAAAATTTGCAGTTCTTATTTTAATTGTGACTGTTACGTTATTTAAATTTCCTATATATTCAAGCGTTGAAATTGTAGGCCCTACATGTACGGTATATTGACTTATGTAGTGTGGCCAGTCTTTTCCACAAGATCTGGAACCGTACTTGTTGTCCGCAATAACATCAGCAATTCTAAACCTCAAGATCTGTAAAAAAAAAATGAGGAATATTATACTTATCCAACGCTACTACTCCAGCAAAATTAATTTGACTGACGTTGTATTAACCCAGTAATAATTTTCTACTGTTGTCTCATTCACGTTAAGAAAGTTCTGAGGACAGGACGAAATATTCGTGCCTAATAAAATTATGTTCCTATAATACGTCAACTGTGTATAATTTTTACCGTATCAATGTCTATATATATACTGTCTCTTATACACATCTAGATGTGTATAAGAGACAGACCCATCAGAACCAGAACACATAGCAAATAGTATTTCAGTGCTTTCTCAACCTGACACAACCGTAGACCAACAGCTACCTTTCCACAATATAAACTACACCAATGTTTAAGTAAGTTAGTTTTATTTCTACATTATGGCATACAT
>NW_022709613.1:1895130-1902183 GCF_011630105.1 Anneissia japonica | reverse complement strand
GCATAGCACACATCATTTTCTGTAAATTGGTTGTAACTCTCGGAAATACATGCCGGACGAATGTAATTTGTAAATGGTACTGGCCTAGACAACTTCATTAGCACAAAGTCGTTTAAATCAACCACATCATAAGCCTCATATCCTGGAGAAAAGTAAACTAAGGATACTGGTATGATGAGGTGGTTGGCCGAGAAATTCTGATTTGTATTACTTCCAAACATAACCCTTACATCTGCAAGTGCTCCAAAAACTAATCTGAAAAAAAAATGCCATTTTAAGAATTATTTCTAATACTGTAAAAAAACACATATACAAAATAACGGGGCAGTGACAAATTTTGTTTTTGTCGTCGTGTTTAGACGCATATTAAGACATGCCACATTTTAGTATGACCACTGGAGGCGCACAAAAAAAAAACCTATGTAGGCCCATATCTTGGATTACACTAGAGCAAAAGCGCCTCTTGTAGTCACAGCAGTCAATGCACTTCCTAAACGCGTACAGCACTTCTGCAAACGCAACTGTAAATGTTTTATATATATTATACTCTATTCTCAATCCAAGGGTTTTTACACTTAAATCTTGAATTCTTTTGTTTATTTAATTTCAATCATATTCTATACTTTCCAAATTATAATACAGTTAAAATATTTACAGTCTCAATTTCTAATCAAGTTTATAAAATCTTCAAACATTAAGTTACAGTTTTACCTCCGAATTTAACACTATTTTTAACGGTAACTGAATTTCTTGTATTTTAAATTACATTTTAACTGTATTTAAATGTTGTTTGGAGGAATTCTGCTGTGAACCTGCGAGTATCAGAAATCAGGTGATGAAATGTTTAGTTTTAAGAGAATGATTATTCATGTATCATTTCGTATTTTATGGTTTTATGTGAACGCACAGCAAAGCGACGTGCGCCACTAATTTCATTTTTTTAAAAATTTTTATTAATTACAAATGCCACGGTTTTGCTTCATTCAACTCACAGTCGCAAGGTGCATTCACACCGAATCAAAATTTTCAGATCGGAAGGGCTACAGAATTAATCAGAAATCGGATCAGATGTAAGAATAGGGGTGATGTGGTTCAGTGCATGTGGTTTCGAGTCGGAATCATTATAAATGCAGCTTTTCGCAATAGGAATGGACAATAGTAAAACAGCTATGGCTTCCGGTTTGAGCATTGCATTTGCATTTCAAGCGTACCGCGAATCAAGCTAATGTACAAGTTGTATAACGAAGGTTGACGTATGCAAGCAAGCTAAGAATACAATCATTTCTTTTAATTAGGTAATTTAGTAATACTCTTATTTTACTCAATTTAACAGAACAGAAAAAAAAAAACAAACAAACAAGCAGAGGAGCAGGGGCGTAGGCTGGTTTCAACCCGATGAGGTGAAAATTCAGAATTAAGAACTGGGGGTGAGAAAATTAAGGAAGCGGAACTAAATTTATATTCCAATGAAAACTTAATGGTCATTTTTAGTATTTTACCTCAGTGGAACTAAGTTGCTGCTATGCGGAAGAGGGTCAGATAACAAAGGAACTTTCCATTAATCATACGGTTTCATTTGCACAAAACAGAAACAATGGTCATAAACAGTAAGCATTTAATATACAAATTCTACTCAATATTAGCTACGTATTTCAATTGGCAGAATTTTGTAAGCTATCAAGATTTACATGACATAAGAAAACAAAATGGTACTTACGAAAAGCAATGTGCTGCTGAAATTACCCATAATTCATTGATTAGGGTACATCCACACATTTTTTTATTATACTCGAAGATGAGACCTTGCCATGGCCAGCTACCAGGCAGAGGTTCCGATCCACCGATTATCCTTTTGGCTGTCTCTTATACACATCTAGATGTGTATAATAGTCATATTAGTCCACGTGTGATAATGAAACAGAAAATAATGATGCGGAAATGTTGAGTTAGACAGTAGAACACTATTTATCTTCTATGGTCAAGAGATGGAAAATTGTTAGCCAGCAGAACACATCGGATGTTGTCAATGGAGTGGCCAGGGGAGTCCATCTCTTGACCATAGAAAACGCTCGGAGCTGAAACTCATTATCAAATTCAATACTCATATTTTAGGCCTTAATCGTGACATGGGTATTCTGAGCGATTACACATTCACACACACTTGACTTTTTTTCATACCACCGTATTCCTGTTTCATTACTTTATGTACACCTTGTTATATTCCATATTACTTGTATTATGCTATATTTAATTTTGGCTTCTGCATCTCTTTTGTATCTAGGCTTACCTAGTTTACTTTGTTTTTGTTTATTTTGTTAATGGTTTATTATTATTATTATTATTATTATTATTATTATTATTATTATTATTATTATTATGATACTATATTACATTATATCATTTACTGTACATAGCCTATATATGTATGTGCATTAGGCTTATATATTATTATTTTTTATCTGCATCATGGGCTATCGCTTCCACTTCTCGATATCAAAGTACTTTTTTTTTCTCTTTTGTGGTGCACCACCACTTTTATTTCATATATGTATATATATATATATATATATATATATATATATATATTTCATCATGATCTTTCTCTAATACGGTATGTTTCGTTTTAATACCTTGCAATAACGGTAATAACGAATTATCATTCCTTAACTTCAAATTTTTTTTTTCGGGTTCAACACTTGTTGATCTTTTTTCGTTGTTTTCTTAATTCGTATTCTCTCATGTGGTAATCAACCACCTTTATCAATTATTTAATTGACGAGTTATCACAAAATATTCGCCATTTTTAGTAACGATTATCATTGTGTACTCCGTTGTTAGTCTCCTTTTTTTCTTGGTTTTCTCAATATATTTTAAACTTTTATACCAAATAATTTGAAATAATAATAAAATAATAATATACAAATGACAGATATTGTAATATGATTGTAATATCGTAACATCCTCTTTCGTTTTTTTTAGTTTTTTTTTAAATAAAATAGTTCAAATATAATTGAATTTATAAATATACAATGCATTAAATTATCAATTTTATGTACCTTAAGCATTATAAAAAACCTAATGCATTCAGATTTTTTGCATTGGTCTTGAACATAAGTATTTTTGCACACAGGCTTATTCAACTCAGTTAAAATTTTTATCTTATAGATAGGAAAAACAGCAATTGAATATATTTGATTCTTAAATGCACAGTTACAACCGAAAAGAAGTTCTTTAAAAGAACTTCTGCTATTGTTTAATGTTTCGAAAATTTTATCAATATTTTTCCATAAAACGTCATTACGTATACATTCGAAGAATATGTGTTTCTCGTCTTCGATTACACAACAAATGTCACACTCATTACTTTTTTTTAGTTTCCACTTATAAGCTGTAAGTTAGTAGGAATTATTTTAATTAACATTCTATAATTTAGTTGTGCATATTTATTAATTTTTTTTTATTGTTTACTTTTTTAATCCAAACGTCACCCCACTTTATATCTACAGCGTTAAACATATTATTCCCTTTGTGTATAGCTTGAGGTGGAATGAATTTTGCATTAATAAACGTTGAATAAATATTTTTTGTTTTCATTTTAACAATGTTGTCAATTATATTACATTCATTGTCGATATTTACATGTATATTTTTATTATCATGATTCTTAATTATGTTTATCCAGTCCCTTGGAATGGCTTCAATTAGCGGAGCGTATTCGTTAAGCCAGTTTCCTTTAACACACAGTTTCTCTAAGATTTCAGCAGTTTTCTTTATGCGGTTAAAAATGATAATATCATATATTTGCTTAAACCCCGAGGCTATCCAATTTTTATAAAACAGAGATTTATTTTTATACACAATAGCCTTGTTTCCCCAAAGATTTTGCTTAATAACATATCAAAGTACTTTGTTTTACTCATTATCTCGCTCCCATTATATATCATTATCCCCATGTCTCCAATAATGTTTATCTCATTTAATCACCCTCCTTTATTTATTGCGAATGTTTATTGTTTTACAGTGGATCTGGTATTTGCCAACTTTTGTAATCAGTTACGCTGATGAAGTCTTGAGGACAAGACGAAATATTCGTTTCCTGGATAAATTATACTGTGTTCTGTTTAACTCAAAGTTTCCGCATCATTATTTTCTGTCTTATTTTCTGTTATATTATATGTTATATTATATGTATGTTATATATTAAAGGCACTAACAAAACAAACGCCAATTCCGCCCTCGCGACTTCCAGCACAAATATGGTATTCTTTAATATTAAGCAATGATCCTTGTAATTCTTTACATTTTTCCTTGCTAAATAGGTTGACAAGAATTTCGTGCATTGCCACAACTGGTTCTGCTCTCGATGGTGGAAGATCTAATGTAAAAAAAAAAAAAGGTTAGTGAGATAGGAGTGTCTCCTCAGGACTACATTCGTTGAGACTTACCTCTGGATTTTTCGTTAGCTGGCTAAGGGTGGGCGGAACACAGTATACGAAAACCGTCCTATCCTAGTTACGTGATGCTTGACATTGAGATGAACTTTTAAATGTAAAAGATGTGCGAGTTCCTATTGTCCGTGGTCATGCGTTTATTAACGCGCTTTCTAAAGTGTCGCCGGTTTCGCCTGTATAACAGGTATTACAAGCGATCGTTAACTTGTATACAACGTTCGAACGTTCGAATAGGATCTTTTACAGAAAACATATTTCATATTTTAAATGAAGAAAAAACTAATTTAATATTGAAATCTTAAAGCTTAAATCCTTACAAAACTGTTTTGTAAGGACGTTTGAATAGATTGTTTATAATAGGCCTTGCCTATATTAGGCCTATATGGTCTTGAGCTTTTAAACTGTTGTGGTGTTTTAAAGCTTGTATTCCACTATTTGCATTCACACCTGGGCTGTGTATATAATCTGTCTCTTATACACTATATTATAATTATGAAAATATACAAAAAAAAATAAAAATAGTAAAAATAAAATACGGGATTCAGCAATAAGTTGACTTAATTTTTACTATACATATGGGTGTGTGTATATGTTTGGTGTGGGATGTACATATTACCCTGCACTCCAAATCCAGTAGAATAGCACACATCATTTTCTGTAAATTGGTTGTAACTCTCGGAAATACATGCCGGACGAATGTAATTTGTAAATGGTACTGGCCTAGACAACTTCATTAGCACAAAGTCGTTTAAATCAACCACATCATAAGCCTCATATCCTGGAGAAAAGTAAACTAAGGATACTGGTATGATGAGGTGGTTGGCCGAGAAATTCTGATTTGTATTACTTCCAAACATAACCCTTACATCTGCAAGTGCTCCAAAAACTAATCTGAAAAAAAAATGCCATTTTAAGAATTATTTCTAATACTGTAAAAAAACACATATACAAAATAACGGGGCAGTGACAAATTTTGTTTTTGTCGTCGTGTTTAGACGCATATTAAGACATGCCACATTTTAGTATGACCACTGGAGGCGCACAAAAAAAAAACCTATGTAGGCCTATATCTTGGATTACACTAGAGCAAAAGCGCCTCTTGTAGTCACAGCAGTCAATGCACTTCCTAAACGCGTACAACACTTCTGCAAACGCAACTGTAAATGTTTTATATATATATTATACTCTATTCTAAATCCAAGGGTTTTTACACTGAAATCTTGAATTCTTTTGTTTATTTAATTTCAATCATATTCTATACTTTCCAAATTATAATACAGTTTAAATATTTACAGTCTCAATTTCTAATCAAGTTTATAAAATTCAAACATTAAGTTACAGTTTTACCTCCAAATTTAACACTATTTTTAACGGTACTGTAACTGAATTTCTTGTATTTTAAATTACATTTTAACTGTATTTAAATGTTGTTTGGAGGAATTCTGCTGTGAACCTGCGAGTATCAGAAATCAGGTGATGAAATGTTTAGTTTTAAGAGAATGATTATTTATGTATCGTTTCGTATTTTATGGTTTTATGTGAACGCACAGCAAAGCGACGTACGCCACTAATTTCAATTTTTTTTTAATTTTTATTAATTACAAACGCCACGGTTTTGCTTCATTCAATTCACAGTTGCAAGGTGCATTCACACCGAATCAAAATTTTCAGATCGGAAGGGCTACAGAATTAATCAGAAATTGGATCAGATGTAAGAATAGGGTGATGTGGTTCAGTACATCAGAAACGCAGTCCGAATTTCGGGTCGGAATCATTATAAATGCAGTTTTTCGCAATAGGAATGGGACAATAGTAAAACAGCTTTGGCTTCCGGTTTGAGCATTGCATTTGCATTTCAAGCGTACCGCGAATCAAGCTAATGTACAAGTTGTATAACGAAGGTTGACGTATGCAAGCAAGCTAAGAATACAATCATTTCTTTTAATTAGGTAATTTAGTAATACTCTTATTTTACTCAATTTAACAGAACAGAAAAAAAAAAAACAAACAAACAAGCAGAGGAGCAGGGGCGTAGGCTGGTTTCAACCCGATGAGGTGAAAATTCAGAATTAAGAACTGGGGGTGAGAAAATTAAGGAAGCGGAACTAAATTTATATTCCAATGAAAACTTAATGGTCATTTTTAGTATTTTACCTCAGTGGAACTAAGTTGCTGCTATGCGGAAGAGGATCAGATAACAAAGGAACTTTCCAATAATCATGCGGTTTCATTTGCACAAAACAGAAACAATGGTCATAAACAGTAAAGCATTTAATATACAAATTATACTCAATAGTAGCTACGTATTTCAATTGGCAGAATTTTGTAAGCCATCAAGATTTACATGACATAAGAAAACAAAATGGTACTTACGAAAAGCAATGTGCTGCTGAAATTACCCATAATTTATTGATTAGGGTACATCCACAAATGTATTCATTATATTGGAAGATGAGACCTTGCCATGGCCAGCTACCAGGCAGAGGTTCCGATCCACCGATTATCCTTTTGGTACGTATGCCCGAGTGAAGAGGTCTTTGGCCGCAAGAGAAACCTATACAACTGACACGTATTTTTGAGTATTCGTTGCAAGTGTTATATA
>NW_022709613.1:1877043-1893536 GCF_011630105.1 Anneissia japonica | reverse complement strand
AATCCACCCATATCTAATCTATATTATGTTTGTGCAGATGCAGTTTATGTACGAGATTATAGTTGGCAAAAGCATGTTTACCTGCATCCGTGCAGTCAATTTCGTCTCTAAGATCAGGACAATCAAACTCATCGTCACAGGTATCTTCTTTAGTTACGCCGAACTTTGTAGGGCATAATAAATTATCTGAAACCAAATTAAATAATACAATGATTTACAAGAGCTATTTCCATCAGTTAGCATTAATTTCCACTACTGATCCTCATCAAGCAGGAGCACTGTAATGTGCAGCACTGTTAAAAGTAGATTCTTTATTTTTTACAAGTAAAGTAATAAAAACATCATGCTTGTTAACCTAGGTGGGACCCTGAAAGGTACACTTCCTGGGCCAATCCCACAGCTCATCAGGGAGCAGAGGCTTTTGAACTTGTCGAAATGATTGTAAATTGTTTGCACGAGTTGTAGTTTTCTAATCGATTCTAATAAGAAATACAAGCTTTGGGTGGATAAAATTATAGGGAAACTGCAGTGTCGAACTATCCCCTCCACCATCAGTGATAGTACACCTACACGTGCTCTACACATTTTCCGTTGAGTGTGCCGCTCCGGGAAAATTGCGTCCACCAAATCAACCAATTAATTCAAAGCAAAGCCAAACATTTTGCCATTTAATGACTAAAGTAGGCTAATAAAAAACATGATTTCTTTTATTTCTTATTTCTCTTAATTTTCAGAAATAAAATATATTAATCTTACTATCTTAGGATCTAAATAGATGTTATCATTTTGAATATCAAATGTTATTTCTAAACAAGTAGTTAATATATTTCTCTAATTTAACATAAGAAAATAAAAACATGAAGAGGAATGTTAGACAAAAAGAACCATATCTGCCCAAACAAGCACATTGACGATAAAACATTAAACATACATTAAAGTTATTTTGTAATAAAACTGAGTGGTAACTACTTCCGTGTTGTTTTTTTCTTTTAGTATGGCCTGTGTTTATAAGTTGGTCCACAACTATTCCAGAAAGAGGTTTGGCTTAATATGAACAATAACAAGAGAAAAGTACCTGTATTTGGTAGGCTTCGAAGCTCAAGAGAAAAACTTGTATCATTTATTCGTCGGTATGAGGTATGTCGAACCCAGAATGTTGAATAGTGGATGATGAAATCATCGGGAAGCGTTCTTTTGAAATCTAGAGCAATACCGTGGTAAAGGATTGAGGACGACAATTCGGGATTGAGACCGTATCCAATAGTAATAAAATTAAATTCAGATGTTCCATAAGAGAAGTTGATAAATTTCACTGCAATGTTCGGGTGTCTTAAAGAGGTGACAATCCATACTGTGGTAGTGACATTACTATTTTCTTGAACATCATCAATCTCTGACGATGAATATGTTATTGTTGCAACATCGTCAACAAGTATATGTCTTCTATAATCTGGAAGATTTGAGTAGAATGTGATCGCAACGTTTATCACTCATTGTTGGTTCTTCATTTTATCTATAATTTCATTTTTTTAAATATTATACTACTAATAATAATAATGATAATAATAATAATTATTAATTAATAAATAGGCCTACATTAAAATTAATGTTGATAATAATCCTAGAACAGGCTGTGGATATGCACGCCATCGTGTCGGGATTCAATACTTCGACATTAATTATGTCATCATCAGGAATCATGAAGGCGTGCATTTCGATACTTGGAGTATGTATTATACTATCTCATCTGAGATTAATCAGTGGACCTTTCGGCTATGAATATGATACATAGCCAACATTTTTCAATTCAGAGTCACTTGGAGGCCAGAATTTTCTTGACAAGTGGTCTATCGTTCTCTGATAGATGGGTCAGAACCACATCAGCCCCATTGGGACTGAGAAAAAAAAAACACTTGGCACTCTCAGGCGCTCTGTATCCAATAATTAATTTTCCAAGCAGATTTACCATGATTTCCGACGACCGAGCCTGAACCCAGCTCGCCCATCCGCTGGCGCCATCTCGTTTCAATTGACGTACATTATTATAATTTTCTCTAAGATAGTAGCCATATGTAGAATGTAGGTAAAAATGGCCCCGGTAAAAATGGCCCAGGAAAAAATGGCCCAGAAAAAAATGGCCCCAGTAAAAATGCCCCGGTAATGGCCCCAAATGACAAGTAGGTAAAAATGGCCCCAATGAAAAAATTCAGTAATAAAAATGATTTTTTTTTTAAAATCTTCAAATATTTAAATACTGTGTAATAAGCAAGAATTGAATCAATAACAAATACAGTTACACAACATATGCAAATAATGTACTGAGAGATTATCAGAAAACAATGGCCATTGAACATTTTTTGATAGTAGAAATAAGTTTTAATAACATTATTCCACTAACAATGTAGAGGAATGACATACATACAGTACTTCAACTACCAAAATATGCAACTCATAGATAACCACAAAATTCACTTTTTGTCAAATGAAATAACTTTACATGTTAGTGCAAATAAACAGTAGTTAAAGCATGTGGATCAATTGTGTGTTTGAATGACAAGTTCATGTATGGGAAAAGGGAGAGGCTTACTTTACTTCAATAGATGTTCTGCTTGGAGTTACTATTTGTTAATCAAATATTGTTTTTAAAGTAAACTGAATAATTAGGAATACATTTATTTAAGCAACTTATTTAATTGCATACTTGGTTTCTACTCCCCGCCAACTAAATTTAAGTGTCTAAAACTATACTAAATAATGTAAACTGAGATACTATATTATATACATAGTTATGTAAATATGGAAATTATGCTAAGAATTAAAATGGCGTATAATTTGTTCTATTTCCTCTATGGTGAGGGTAAGGTAATTATGGTAGGATCAAATGGTATTGCTAAATACCCAAAACCTTCCAAAACACACTGTAGAAAACCAAACAATTCAGATGTGATTGACTCACTTGCTATATCAATAAGAAAATTAAATATTCATAAGAACCTATTTTTTGGTTAAAATGTTGATTTTTTGTGAAAAATACTTGCAAATACACCACAAACATCCAAACACACTGCGAACCCCATCCAAACCTTTTAATTATGATTGTAGATCTCTCTTTTTCTAAAAAAGAAAATAATAATTTGATGTTCATATAAAATCATTGTTTATGGGGCTTTCCAATGCCCGGATTGAATTTCAGGAAAATCGTGATTCCGCTTCCTTGAAATTGGCCACAAATAAATTATTTTATTATTAATAAATGCATGATTTATGTTGATTTATTAATTATGTTGTTGCTATTTTTTAACATTTAAATGGGAAAAAAATAAAAAGTGTTATTCATGGCTTTTTTTAAATCTTGGAATATTTTATCATTGAACATGTAATTTCTGCAAAAAGTAAAATGTAAATTTGATGTTAGATTCCTTCGAAAAACTAAATTATTTTAGTTTAAAAAAATGCATATAATGATTAAAAAAATCAGTTTTAATACAGAATTTTATTATTGGGGCCATTTTTACCTACCTGTCATTTATGGCCATTTTTACCTACCTGTCATTTGGGGCTATTTTTACCGGGGCCATTTTTTCCTTACACCAGCCATAGTTACCTTTTCTTGTAGGTATAGTTGAAATAATGATTCCAATAGCATACGGCCCATTTCCGTCCATTTTCAACCAAATAGCATCCGTGTACAGCTCCAACATGTCGTCGTATTTAGATTCTAATATGAATACATTGTACTTCAATGGGTCCGATCCTAAACCAAAAGCTATCTGGTTATATTTTGGGTAATATAATTCAGGCGTCTTTCCTAAGTCCAAGATATCATTCAAAAACGTCAACTTGAAATGATAACCAGGCGAAGACTTGAAAACTAAACAGCCGTATTCAAGCCACGAGTTGATCGAATGTGAATTATTGTCTATGATATATGATTCATTAGCCGCGATGTTAATAATTTTGCTCTCTGTAGTAATAAAAAAAAGGAAAAATACCTAATTTACATTACCATTTGCAAGTATTACAAATATAAAACAAAAACACATTTACGGCAGAAATAATCGTAAATATTATTTTAATTTATAGGTAAATTGAAATAATAATAATAATAATAATAATAATAATAATAATAATAATAATAATAATAATAAAGACTATTCACCTCAATTAGGTGATATCTTTTCGTTTATTCATTTGACTAAAGGACAACATAATAAGCAATACAAGATAATTTTTTCAAAGGAATCTGAAGCATTATTACCAATAAATGAACTCAACCGAACCACAAAGCTAGTGTTCTCTGAAGTTTGTGCGAACCATATCCAAGCATTGTTTTCGGGAAAATCAATTCTAGTAGATATCCGAGGTAAGGTTGTCAATTCGCTAGTCGTATTGAATGGATTTGTTCCTGTACCCATTTTAAAGTTGCATCCGCTTATGGCGCCTTTTAAGCTCAGAAATTCCATCCTCAATTTAGTTCGGGTTGGGCATGTGAATGTGTATATACACTGTTCGAATGTACTGGAGTGATTCGTAGATGATACCAATTCGACACTATTTTCGTTAACTAACAAGACAGTATATCCACATTCAGTTCCTGAAATAAGTAAAGAAAAGAAATATATCGTAGCATTTCTTTTCAATATCTTACTATTACTGGTATATTTTGAGCTCCTATTTATGTCTATTAAAATATCATTTAAAAAATATAATTTTACGAATCTACAAAATATTGGACGAGGATGGTCACACAACAAACGCAACCTGATGATGACATAATTAATGTCGAAATATTAATCCCAACACGATGGCGTGTATTTCAATACTTGGAGTATGTATTATACTTTCTTAAACGCAACACATGTGTGGGAATTCATTATTCAAATTAAGTTAGTACAGCAAAAGGAGCAACAGCGTATAGGCAAGTGGAACGTACCACTTCAGTATCCGTGGCTAATACAAACATGTATATGTTCACTAAAAAATGGAATCAAAATATTATAAACTCCTGACTACTAAAATAAGTCAATACCATACGAATAAGGAATGTCTACATCCATCAATTTTTAGCATGTAATTGTTAATCCATTTTTTACCATATTACGGTATTTACCAGTATGCCTTTCTTACCTGCATTAACATCACTCGCGAAAAGGCTGCCTTTCGCGAGGCTGTGAGGTGTTGGGGCGGGTCCAGATTATTTGCAGGTGGCACTCGGATATTTGCAGTATTAATGAAAGAATGAATGAAATAAGTTTAAATGACTTGGGGAACCGTCTTTTGTCTTGTCACCTCCCATCTTTTGAGCGATTTAAAAGCCAACAATAATATTACTAACCCGAACACTATTCTCATGAATGACCCTCCCCCACCCCTACAGAAGAAAAATGCTGCTTACTATTTACACTTTTTTACCAACCAAAAAAAAAAAGCACTCCACAGGGGCGGATTCAGAGATGTCCGAAAAAGGGAGGTGGGGCGCAAGATAATTTTGTTTTATAGACGCCCGAAAATAACCTCTGAGGCGTTTTGGGCGATCCATTTTTTTCTTCCTCTTTTTTTCCTTTTTCTTACTTTCTAAAAAAAAAAGGGGGGGGGGCAAGCTGCCCTAAATCCACCCCTGCTGTGGAAGGACGGACGTCATTTACCATCGCATCCTATCCATCTCAGAAACCACCGTTGTTAAAATTAGAAGCGTGTAAACTTATTAGGCCAATATTTTTACAAAATCCAAAGTGCACAATTTCTACTATAAACGATTTGTTCATTTTGTATATTCTTATGACCCATAAACACTGGTATATAGCCTATATACTAGTGTTTAATATCTGTATACATAGATTCCTTTTTTCCTAATTTCGAAACTAATTATAATTAGTCAATTGAAATTTATAAAGCGGTTATCAAAAATAATTAGGCAGCGTCTGACACGGACAGGTCTATATATTTCGATTTATTTAAGTAGTGGTACCACAAGTTTATAAACTCCAATGTTACGTTGACGCAATCTCCTATGAAGTTTTGATAATCAGTGGCGGATTAAGTGGGGGAGGGGCAAGCTAACTAACCACCTCTAAATTAGGTATGAGAGTGCCATTTCTGGCCATAGAGGTGTCATAATCATAAATTTTCTTACCTCAGCCCTATCCATGGTGGGGCTGAGGTGATGGTCTACTTTCCCAAATTGTTAAAGTCCCTCCCTGTTTTCCTTCATTTCGCTTTCCTGGATCCGCCACTGATAATGATTAATTAAGTAGATCACCCTTATGTTTGATCGTAAATTAGACGATAGTATTTCCACTCACAATGGTGTTTTCGCAATACTACTTATTTAAAAGTGAAATTCAAAAAGAGTAAAAAGAGAAAAACCTCTTGATTGATTTTACTGTACATGAAGAGACTAAATTAGTGACTGTTTTAAGATTATCTTATTTGTTTTTCATGGTTCGAATACGTCAAAAGCACATCACTAGATAATGATTTATTTTTATGAATGTTAGTTTGCACGAAATATGTAAGCGGAAATAATTATGATTACCTGAATAATTCGAAAAACTTTTTATGATGAGTATTTCAATGGCAGATTCAAGGGGCCAGGTGACCCATCCTCCCTATTTTTTTTCAAAATTTAAAAGTAGAGAAAAAAGAAGGTTATATTAAAATTTAGTCTGAGAGTACTATTTCCGCCCAACTAATTGTGCCATAATCATAAAATTTCTTACCATGGTTGAGGCTGTGGTGGTCTACGTTCTCAATTTGTATCGCCCACCTTGGCCCAGTGGCGGCGCCAGCGGGGGGCAGGGGCTTAAGCCCCGCCCCATCGGTCTGGTCAAGCCCCCCCCCCATCGGCCTAAGCTCGTCGGGTAGACGGACCCCCCAAAATATTTTGGTTTTTTGGCCTAGTTTTCCCATCCTAGCCATTTCCGGCCATCTAGAAGTTCCAGTTTTTTTTTTTAATATCATTCTGGGAGGATGGGACACCCCCCTCCCATACACACCCCTGGCTCTGGCCTTCGGCCCTCAGATAGCACTGCGCGCTATAGTTACACCCAAACATACTTAGCGCCCCCTCCAGTCGGGCATATTATCCCTCCCCCCATAGACTATATCCTAGAGCCGCCACTGCCTGGGGCCCCTCTATTCCAAATTTCTGGATCCGCCACTGTATTTTGAAAATGTAATGTGGAAATGAATGTTAATTGCATTCCTCAAATTCAATTAGATAGGCCTACGGCTTATTAAAGACTTAAGGCGCCAGAGCTTCCGCGGGGCCTTAATTCGCCCCTGGACCCCCATCGGGGACATAGGCCACTCTCTCACCCCAACCAAAGTTTGGGCCTACGGCCCAAGGCTTTCTTATTTTGGATTTCTTTCCCCACCCCACCCCACTTTTATCGACGCCCTTGATTGCCAAAACAGAACGTTCTAAAACATAATATTGAATACTGAATCGCCTTTAACTGTAATTTTAGAAAAAACCTTTGAAAATCAAGGTTTAATAGACTTACTAATAAAATAACCATGCTAATCGCTAAAATAAGTCAATATGTGACAAATAAGGAATATCTACAGACTACATCCATCACAACATTTTATCATGTATAGGCCTAATCTATCATTAACCATATTTACCAATAGGCATAGGCGTAGTATCTTACCGGCTTTAACATTATAAACAAAATTATAATTTGCTCATGATCTTAATTTTCTTAATAGGAGTAATTTGACTTTTTTTATTTGCAAATGTCTTTCTAAAATTAAAGTTAAGGACGGGGCAGCATTTAATATTATGCTTTAGAATATTCTTTTATGGCAATACTTGCAGTATTTGGCCGGCTGGGCTTCACACAATGACTATTTTCTGGGGGAAAAGGTGTAAAAATGGGCGGTTACGCCCCTCTTCACCCAGGTTTTGAATATTCAAAAATCTGCATCTTATTCACCGTTCCCCAGATTTTAGTCAAACAACTTTTTTCTCTCTTATAAAAAGAATCAGTTCTACAACATATCAACATTTTTTTCCCTCTGAGCATGACTTTAAACTTATTTAATTCATTCCTTCATTAAAACTTATTTCGTTCATTTTGCAAATAACCTGGTCCCATTACCTCGCAGCCTAGCAAAAGGCTGCCGAAGGCTGTCTTTTCGCGAGTGAATAATAGTTTAAATACTGTATCACGGCATCACGGTTAGAACGTGTTAGCGCGTGCTATATGACTAACAAAATTATCTTTACATGGGAAATACAGTATGTGCAACAAACAATGACTATACTGCCGTGATTCGGAAGAACGCATTATATCCATTTTTGAAAATTTAGAGATTTTTGGCTTAGGGGATCCTATGGATGTAATTTATCATGTGAATTGATCATATACCCCAAAAAATGTTTATGAATATGAAATTAATACGAGAGTTACGCATTATATCCATCTACCAAAGCAAAAAAATCGGGAAGAGTGCATTATATCCACCAAGCATTGAAGAGTGAGCAATCACCCAATCACAGAAGATAATGATGCATATTTAATTAGTTTCCTAGCTGGTGGAAGGGCATAATAGAGTATAAAACCAAGTTTGTTTTTGATCAGAGTACAATAAATAAAAGAAGAAAGCATTGTTCTTCATCTTTTAAAGAATAAATTGCAATATGACCATGACCAAATTGTGGACATAATATAAATTTTAGTCTGTAACGTTAATAATTATTATTGTAACTAAGACCATTTAACAAACAAAATAAAATACATATACATATCGAACCTAAAAATGTTTTACTATAGACTTTCCAATTAAGCCAATGCTTGGAATTTAGATGTAATACCTATGCTAAATTTACATTTAAAATATTTAGCTATATTTAAATTAGTACACTTCCTTATAATTTAAGGAAACAGAAATGTATAAATGGGTCTGAAGAAGTGTGTTTAGAATTTGGGTATTTATTTTTTGTTTACATTGAACGGCGGGTATTCTTCATAGTGAATTTAAATAAACTGATTATTTATGTTGTAAAAACTTACTAACAGTGTTTTGCTTCTTCTTTCTGTAGTGGTTAATGATAGTATTTAATTTAAATTTTACTTGTACTATACCATATTTTAGAGGAAATACAACAATTAGTAAAATCAGATCAGACACTTTTTGTAAATATTTTATGAGAGTGAATGCGATAATGTTGCTAAATAATATAAACAAAAACCCTTAAAAAACTTTCTATTTTGTTTTGTTTTAAGTTATTTAAACATAATGGAATTTAAACCTCTAAAGTCTTGTTGAAAATTCACTTTATTTTTTTATTTTTCATTAGTCCTTAAGTAAAGAATAATGCATGCATTCTGCTTGCAAAACTGGATATAATGCCTAACATCAGATTTTTCACGCCTTATTGGCTTTTGTTTTATTTTGGAAAAGCGCATTATGTCCATTTTGACTGGGTTATAGAAAAAATATATAAAAAAGGTATTTCAGTATGTTTTTCTGTTGTGTAGTTAGTACATTTACACAAAAAATTCAATACAATTGATTTCCATAACAAAAGGCTAACAAGAAACGCGTTTTGCTCAATATCTTAAAACTATGATTTTGGCTTATATAATGCATTCTTCCGAATCACGGCAATATAGATCAAATGCGAAATGCTGTCGGAAATATGTCTGCATTGTATCTCAAAGATAGATTAACAGTAGACTCAATAACATGATGAAAACCCAACAATTAGTAAAACTTTTATGAAGAATGGTCGGACAATGGTCAGACTATAGCCTATAGATAGGGAGGTCGGGCCACTAACAATGATTGGTCCCTTCTAAATATAACTTCATTATGTAGTCAATATAGATGCCTTTAGAAGAGCATTTAGGGGTCTTTTGTTTTTGAATTTCGAACGATCGGAAAATGATTCCCCCTACCATACCACCCTCCGCCTGTTGCTTTGCACCTTGTTTGGGCCCTTATTCCCACTACCATACCTACCCCCCCCCCCCCCCCCCCCATACCTACCCCCCCCCCCCTCCCCGGCTCGATGCTTTTGGGCCCAATACGACATCCTGCATCTGCCCCTGAAAACCAATGTGGAGTTGTCTACCAAATTTGTTTCCATAACTGTAAGCAAATAGGAGAAACTTGAATGAAACTTTAAACAAGAAGACGTGAAAGAACACAGAACCAATGATGAAAAGCACACACAAAGTGTTAGAACAGGGCATTTCAATCTATCACTCTCTACAGGCACATTCCCTGACTGTTGGAAAGAAGCTGCTGTCACCCCAATTCACAAGGGTGGCAACACTTCTGACCTCAATAACTATCGTCCCATTTCTATCCTCCCTATATCCTCTAAGATCATTGAAAAGGCAGTCCACACTCAACTCTATCACTGCCCTAATCAATCTGGATTTAGACCTGGCTTCTCCACGCTTACAGCAGTAACCAATACACTCAATAACTGGCTTTTCAACATCGACAAAGGACACCTTACGGGCTCTATTTTCATTGACCTGCGTAAGGCTTTTGATTTAGTTCATCATGATATTTTACTTAATAAACTTTCTTATTATGGTTTTTCTCCTCTATCTATTCGATGGTTCTCCTCATACCTTTCTAACAGATCCCAAAAAGTGATTATTAACTCCACCTCATCCTCCTCCAGACGAACTAAAATGGGTATTCCACAAGGATCAATAATTTGGCCCCTTCTTTTTACCATTTTCATCAATGATCTCCCTTTGTCACTCGCTCACTCTTCGGTTGATATGTACGCTGACGATACTATTATTTACGTCTCGGGTCCTTCCATCTCTAACATTGAACAAAAGTTAAATGATGATCTTATAAATCTCACCAAATGGTTTTACTGCAAACAAACTTCTCATCAACACCAACAAAACATAATCTATGCTTATTTGACACAGCCCACAAATGCGTCGCAATAACACTCTTAAGACGCACATTAATGGCACTCAACTCAAACAAGTACATACACATAAACACCTTGGTTTAATAATTGACGACAAACTTACATGGAACTCGCACATAAGTAGCCTCCATTCAAAACTCGGTCTCTCTACAACTCTCCTGGCACGAGTACGGAGATTCATTGACACCCGCACAGCACTTCTTATTTACAACACCATTTTTCTTCCCCATATTGATTACTGTTGTAGCGTTTGGGGAGCCAGGTCCATAACTAATATCAACAAAATTCAAACTCTTCAAAATAAAGCACTTCGTATTGTATTGAAAACTCACCCTTTCACATCATCAGCCACCCTTTTCACAACACTCAATATTCACAACGTCATTCAACGAATCAATTTACAACTTGGCTGCCTAGCATACAGGTCTGCTTCTGGTGTCGGACCAGACTACCTCTGCAAACTTTTTACGAAAGTTCAAAGCAGGAATACTTCTACTAGAGCAGATACTGCTGGTCATTATAATTTGCCCAAACCGAGAACTGAAATGTTTAAAAGTAGTTTTATCTATAAAGGTCCTTCCTATCTTAATTCACTTCCTAATGACATACGAAATTGCAATACATTTTGTTCTTTTAAAAATAAACTGAAAATAGTACTAAAATCATCTTAATGACTGCTTTTATTGAAATAGAAATTTTATATCTTGTTTATGCAATTGTTTTTAAAAATTTTTAACAAAAATCTATTTTATAATTGTGCTTTATATATTTTACATGTATTACTGTATTTGTTTTGTTATACTGTATGTTTTGTATTTGTTATGAGGGCCTCTTTGAGTCAGCATTGCTGTAAGAGCTACCCTCATAAAAGAAAGTTGAATAAATAAATAAATAAGCCTACACCAAACTGGAAAAAAAAATGCAACATTCTAGACAAAGGACAACACAGGAAATCCAGAAAAGTCAAAGAAGCAGTTCGGATCCGTAAGATTGATCAAGGTGGCCATAACTAAATCACATTATAATGACCTCACTCATTGAAAAGTGAATGATCCAATTAATACATTAGCTTGAAGAAAGTGACCGAAGCAGTTGTTGAAACCGTTGCTAAGGTAAGCAACTAATTGGTTCAACAATGTAGATAATTTTCTACTAAATATTTACAATACCCCACTTACGACACATGTGCTCATCTTCTCCAATGTCTTTGCAATTTTCTTGGCCATCGCAAAGTTCATCTTCGTGTAAACTCTTGGGAGTTTTATGTGTATCACAATATAAAGCATCTGAAATTATTAATAAGCAGACCATTAATTTATTAATATTTAATTAATAGACCTACGAGAAATGGTGGCGCCAGTGAAAAGCTGGGAAGGGTAGGGCCCCGTCGAAGAGACCTCCCACTGCGGTTAAGAAGCTTACCATAATTTGACGGAAAGGAAAAACTTAACATCCTATGTATTTTTCAAATTATGAGAATTTAAAAAAAGTAACCTCATTGGAAACAAGTTGTTTTTTACGACTTTCATTGGCTCCTATTAGACAACCAGCATTAATTTTTTCCCGTTTTATTTTCTTATCTTTTTTTGCTTTTCAAAACAGTAGCAGTTGTTTTTGTTAGGTTTTTTTTTTTTAATTATTATTTTACATACTTTTTTCCTACAGTATCTTTTTGCACTGGGTTATTCCGCCCGGAACTTTGGTCACTTTTAATAATAATAATAATAATAATATATCGTTCTTATATAGCGCTTCGTGCCTTTACAAGGCCTCTAAACGCTTCACATTACTACCCCGGTCATTGGATCAAACACATATGGAACACATTGAAACACCAAATTAAATTAGTAAATGAAATTATATTATCATTCCATAAATTGCAGCTAGTAATCAGCGCAGGTTGTGTTGGAACCTACCAGGTACCCACTTGACCACTTGACCACTTGACCCTACCAGGTGGAGAGAGGCAACCGTAAATAAAGTGCCTTGCCCAAGGACACAGGCGATTTGCACAGCCAGAGTTTCGAACCCCCCGACCTCAAGTTTGGGAGTCCAAGCCACAACCGGTGCGCCAACCACTCCTATACAATGGTTGGATCTTTTCTAAATTCTGTCGAAGCATAGACCAAATATCAAGGATATGCCTCCTAATATTTAGTGTCAATCTAAAGTGCGGTGTGGATGTGACGACCAATTAAAGGGATTTAAGGGCAAACACTCTACACCAGATATTTTAAAAACTGGTCAACTGATCTAAATACAACTTGTTGGAAAGTTTAACCAAATCACAAGAAAAAAACTATTCCGTGTTGGTAATGATCCAGTTTAGGGTGTAAATTTGAGGGTCATTTAAATTTCTGACGTACCAGACCTAAATATCTCAAAAACCTAATTGATGGGACAAAACGAAGCTTCCTAATAGTTTGTCATGCTACAATGAAGAAATGATAAAATCTTGGTGACGATCCGGGGGGGGGGGTAGGGTGTGGATATGAGGATCATTAAAAAAATATATATCCCAGACCACATATTTCAAAAACTAATCAACTGGTCTGAATGAAACAGAACTTATTTTTTAATGATAGGTCACGTGTCATTTTGATATAGAAGAAGTGGAATTATGTATTATTGAAATAAAAGTTTGAATTTGAAAGGAAATGAATATCTAAACTGATTCAAATCGCAACTAATACACTCCCTCTGGCTAAACTACATCAGAGTTGGAAATGTACGATATTGAACAGTTTGTATAATAGTGATTTTAAGTATAAGTTATAAATTGAAGTAAAAGCGTTAATAAAACGACAAATTTTTACCTTACCTTTAATATCGATAGCTCTAACAACAGCAGTGAATCCTTTTTTTTCGTTGACTTTGTTTGGACTTTTGAAAATCACAGACGCCAAGTTTAAATATGTGAAAAATTCGATGTCATCCGTGACAACCGTATCAGAAAATCCCAAACGAAATAAGGATTCATAAGGATTCTGTCCAAATGTGATTTTTAGATTACCATAATCGAGATCGACATTGGTTATGTTGAATTTTATTTTGGTAAACGGCGGAGATGTTATCAGCCATACGCAATAAGTGTTAGGAAAAAAAGCCAGAGGATAGTTTGGAGACGTGAATTGAAAAACTTCCCCGACGTTTAGGTAGACGTTATATGAGCAGCCTATATTAAAAATATAAATAATCACAAATTAATTATTCAAAAAAAATATGCCGATATGCCATGCCTCTATTTTTATGGCATACCGTCATATTAATCATACTACTACTTTATTTCAATTCCAATCAAAGAGCGAAAATACAAACCTATTAACGCAGTAAGTTTTTATGTTTGGTTAACATCAGATAAAATAATTTATAATAATTATACGTGTTGACATCGCAATCAATGTTACTATTCGTAGTATCGTAGAGAAATAGAACTTTATCTTTCTATAGGGTGACTGAAAATGATGTGCAATACTGTACTTACTTTTACAAACCATTTCATTAGTTTCACCTGCAGGTGAATATTCACAAGAAATCTGTGCTCCAATGGCTGTGATATTAAAGATTTCCTGGCAACCGTTAACCACGCCTTCGCAGATAGCTTTACAAGGCACTACTTGAATTGTGTCGGTAATGCATGGAGGATATAGCCAAGAACATACTACATACAGAGCATGCGTATCACAATCTAGAAAACCACTAATTTCTTCTAAGTAATTCTCAGCTGTCTTAAAGGAATCAACGTGATTGTTTGGAATGAACGTTGTTATATAGGGCAAAACGCCGGTGCACTTGCCTTGCGGGATGTGAAGACAGCCAACTAAAACCACAAAGAGTTTTTGAAAATAAAATTACAATTATATACAAAATATAGATTTTGATTGTTTTTATTTCATGGTCAAAGAAAAACTAACTTAATACAAAAATGAATCATCAAACTAGCACAAAAACACAACAACATCAAAAGATTTCATATAGCTAAACCAATAAAATATCGAACGGCAAAGGCGAACACGATTATCAAACATGGAAAAGTAAAACTTCCAAAAACAAAACAAAACCAAAAAAAAAAAAAATACAAAGCTATAAAACATTCACAAACGATGCAAGGAATACCATCAAACTTATCATTACCATCACTATCATCATCACCATCACAACCAACGTCAATCTGTTATCTTAATGATTAATTATAATTATTTCAAACCACCTCTTAATGGCGTAACGTAACCAGGAGCTCATCGGTGCCTGAAACCCCACTTTTCGTACAAATGTGAAAAAATAATTGTAAATGAAATATAAAATAAATGGCAAAGTAAGCTACTTCAGACGTTAACAACCAATTTATGATGTAGTCAAACCATCAATATGCTTCATACCTAGTTTTTTTTATCTTACGTAAATTTCTGTGATGTTTTATTTCTATTCACATAGATAAGATAAATCGGTTTAACTCTGTCATATAAATATACCACAATTACACGTACGTACTCGGTGGTACAAAATGTGTCAAATAATACGCGTTCTACACGTTCAACACGTAACTCGTACTACACGTACATAAGGATAGAAATACCGGATCAAGTCAGTTCGAGCAGATGCCATCAAGCGGCAACAAGCTATTTTGTAGGACTTATTACTTTTAAGGAATTTGTAATTTCTCTGGTTGTCTATTTCACCGGTTTCAATCTACTGTATTTATCAGAGGGCATGAACGTTTAAATGACAGGGACACTCACTAAATGAGATTTCATTGAACTGCGTTTGTTTAATGCAATTCAAGTAATCATGTATTTTAATATAGTAATAATTATTACTTTCAGGCCCCAAGACCGGAGGAAAGACAAATAATGTATATAAAGCTTTCTATGTTATAGTAATTGAAAATTTACATATTATTATCATTAACAGTAAATAATTAAAGTATTACCTCATAGTCATTCAATAATTGATTAATTGCATTATAATGATTACATCATTTTGTTACATGTATTGCTTATGTTGAATGACACACATACACCGATCATAAAAAAAAAACAACCAACTTGTTTTCTTAATTTAATCTAAATAATTAACCCCTCAATTTCCAACGTGTATATAGGCTCAAATCATCATCTGCTGGAACTGATTTGATCCGGTATTTCTATTTTTATCTTTATTCTATTTTTATCTTATTCTATTTTTATCTTTATGTACACGTGGTAAGAGCAGTGTAAAGTAAGACATTATTCTTACTGTATTCATAATTTAGTTGTTAATAATTCACAATCACATGGATTATTAAAAAGCTGGATTTCGCCAGGATGGGAGGATGGTATTGTAATGTAATACGGTGTTTTTTGTGTGTGTTTTTTTTTTTTTTTTTTTTTTTTTAATAATATTAAATGTAAAACGGATTTGAAAATAATTTAGTTGTGGTTACATTGCATACTCTTTGTTTCTCGTTGTTTTAATAAAAAATTGGTTTTGGAATTTCGACATTCAAAAACATACATGAAGTCATTACGGTAGTTTGATGCCTATCAAATAACTGATAAAAATTTACCAAAATTCGTCAAACATCCGTAGATTCCAGGGA
>NW_022709613.1:1866948-1875437 GCF_011630105.1 Anneissia japonica | reverse complement strand
ATAAGATAAACTTTATTGTCACGACCACATAACAAGGTGTACATTTTGATTTCCTTGACACTACATAAATAATACGGTATAAAATAATATAAAACACAAAGGATTATGTGCGCTTAAAATATAGCCTAATGTAATGTAATGTAGTGGGATTTACTATAGCGCATTACACCGAAGTCTCAATGCGTTAAAATAAAAAAGAAAAAAAGAAATTCCAACAAAAGATTCTATGCTAACCAACTAAGAAAACGAACCGAAATGAAAGGACTGTAGCAGAAGATCCGCACATCATCGCACCTGTCTCTTATACACATCTAGATGTGTATAAGAGACAGGCGTAGTACGTGATCTGATATTTCTATTTATGACTACGTTTAGGCCTGAGAGATATGCCAGGCGTATCTAACGCCGGGCATACGTTAATCCATGGCATAACTAGCGAGATGTCCAGACTGGACGATTAACGTAACGCTAGCGTAAGTATTCGAGCGAAATTTTCGTATTCGTAATCACGGATTTCATTTCCTGTTTACATCTAGGCTTCTAACGGCTATGTTCAGACACAACGAGTTACGCTAGCGTAACGTTAATCAAGAGGCGTGAACTTGTGTGCAGCGTAGAGAACGCCAGTGTATTAACGGGCAATCACTGGCACCAGCATACCCAAGATTAGCGTACGTCACTGAGTTACGACATGCATCAATGATTTCAACTCGGCCAGGACTTTATCCGGGCTTGATGTGAACGTAGCTTTAGCCTAGATGTTTACGCAGCAGCAGGAGACGCTTATAATATCTTTATGCGTGGTACGCGTAGGCCTAGTACATTTAGTACGAGTGTATTTTGATACCGTTGTATCGAGTCCGCATAGTACCATGCGTGGCATTTATGACACAGTTAACCGCCATAGAATTGGCCATCACAATTATCATTAAAATAACCTAATACATTTAACTAACCTGGTTGAAGTAGTGTATTTTCTGTTCTTGTATTGTTATGACGAGCTGTTATCTTTTCCTTAGCTTTTCGTCGTAATACCGTGCTATTGACGCACTGCAAAGTGTTTTTATCCATAGAAGGAATTGATGTTGTCCTATTACCTGCAAAAAAATAATCAGACATAATTATTATCATCGCCATTAGGTCCATTATCATTAAAAACAATTCAAAGCACACAATGGGTAGTAGCCCTGTTCTTTTTTGCTTGTATTCGTTTTTTGGATGCAATTTTTCTCCACTCTGCTGTTCTTCTAGTGCAAAATAGATGTGCCGACCTAAACGCAAGCAATCCCCTACTAGATATACAGAAATACTGCTTGGGTTTGCACCAAAGCTTCTAAACTGCTTTAGTGTCAAATTATATTTAAATGTTCATGAGTCAACGACGGTAGTAAGTTGAGGCGATGCCATTACACTGCCAACCAACGACATTTATTTGAAGGAATATCCGCTCAGGCTGCCAACAACGATTGAGTGGACTAAAGCTTGCCAGTCGCTGCGTACGACGGTCGTCGGCTGACCTATCCCATGAAGAACACAACGCTACGATCATTTTTAAAATAAGATAAAATTTATTGTCACGACCACATAACAAGGTGTACATTTTGATTTCCTTGACAGTACATAAATAATACGGTATAAAATAATATAAAACACAAAGGATTATGTGCGCTTAAAATATAGCCTAATGTAATGTAATGTAGTGGGATTTACTATAGCGCATTACACCGAAGTCTCAATGCGTTAAAATAAAAAAGAAAAAAAGAAATTCCAACAAAAGATTCTATGCTAACCAACTAAGAAAACGAACCGAAATGAAAGGACTGTAGCAGAAGATCCGCACATCATCGCACCATTCTCCCGCAATTTAAGACCATTGTCAAACAATGGTTGGCCGGAACATAATTCACAGGTGCCATAATGATGCACGGTATCTATTCTAACTAATATTATAAACAAGAGAAAGAAAAAACTAATAACATATAATATAAAGGTGTGATTTTAATTTAGTTTTGAATACAACCAAGGATGTCGCATTTCTCACATCTGTAGGTAAACTATTCCAAAGAGTAGGTGCTGCTATTTGAAATGATCTTGCTCCGTAAGTCTTCAAGCGACAAGATGGAATATGCAGAAGAGTTGAGTCGATTATAGATCTAAGTCGTCTATTGCATTTGCTATCCTCTGTTTCACGGGTAACCAGTGAAGTCGCGTGAGAACCGGAGTTATATGATCGAATCGAGGAGTGCAGGTAACTACCCGAGCAGCAGAGTTGAGTTGCAGTTGAAGTTTATTAATGAGTCTCATCGGCAGACCATAAAGTAAACTATTGCAATAGTCCAGACGTGAAGTGATTAAAGCGTGTACAATTTTGAGAGCCGCATCCTCGGTCAGAAACTGGGGATGATTCTAAAATTCCTGAGATGATAGTATAATATACTAGAAAAAATATAATACAATACAAAACAATATAAATACTATCTCTAAAGGGTTGAGTTGAAAACATGAGTTGAATTATAGAAAGATTTCCTGCACCGTGTTGTCTTGCATTTAGCCTCAGTCTACCTGAGTTATTTACAACATTATCGTTGTTTAATGGATGCGAATCTTCCATAATTTTCTTAAATTGGCTAATGACATCACGAGTATGTATCTCGTCGATAACATTAACATTTCTGCCTATCATTTTACTTGCAGTTTTCATAATTTTATCAAGTTTCTTCTTATTACACTTAGACTATTATACTAGACTACACAATTAAAGGATAAAACACTTAAGATAACACTCTGATAAAAATGGAAAAGCACAATGACGATTCTTCACCGACAATAGGCAGATGGATGGTGTCGCGTTGTCTAACGCTCACAGAGGGGTGGAGGTGGGTTCGTCGGCCGACCGTCGTACGTCGTATTAGTGAGTGCAAGTCTTTACGTTGCGTCTGGAATGTGTAGGGGCTGGCAGACGCTGCAGTATTATACACCACGCGTGAATCAAGGCACACTACGTCATAGGACGTTCGTACGACGAATACATGTCCGCTCTCTGTGATCGTTTGACGACGTGTCGTCTGCACCTCGTCGAGATACACTCTATATGAAATCAACCGTCGGCACATCAGACCCGTGTTCTCGGTTTTAGAGTGGAGCTGATTTTTACTTTTATTGCCTTTTCTGACACAATCAAGTCTGTCCTGGCGAAGGCGTGCTTCTTAACCACTAAGCTATTATTAGCATGTTTTTCAAACTGGTTGAGTGCTTAGGTTATCGCCTGGATTAAAAATTTAAAGTGAATAAGACATATTCAAACTTTCTATATTTTTAACAACATCTTACTATTGCTATTCTTTTTATTTTTCATTAATATAAGTACTATTTCCCATTGTTTCAAATGAATTGTAGCTTTTTAAAATTGTTATGGATATTGATTGAAAGAAAAAAATCAATTTTCAAAAGCAATAATCATTTTTTAATGAAATAATTATAAATATATTTCTTATACTATTTAAAGTATGTGTATTGAAATATATCCTCAATCTGTTACAATACTAATTTCTAAATTATGTTTGATTTTTTTTTTTAGAGACTTGTGTTTAAACCATCATCACTTATATACATAATAGTAGGCCTACACTTTGTATTTAATTTCATAATTTTCAAATTTGAAATTTTCAAATTTCATATTTTCAAATTGAAATTTTCAAATTTCAAATTTTCAAAATTTCAAATTTTTAAATTTCAAATTTTCAAATTTCAAATTTTCAAATTTCAAATTTCAAATTTTCAAATTTTCAAATTTTCAAATTTTCAAATTTTCAATTTCAACTAGCTGCAGGTAGGTTAAATTCAAAACTACCGTGATATGCCTGAAAAATCTTTTGCTTTCAGACGGAAAATGCACTGGTTTATACAAGGTTGACTCATAGTGCGCGATGGTTGATCTCGATGTACCTTACTATTACAATTGCAGGTTTTCATTGTTTTGTTTTATTTTACTTCATAATTTTATTAGTACTATAAGTATTTTAGGTTTCCGTTGTTTTTTTTTTACTTTACACTTTTTAACGATTTTTTTGTGTCAATTTCAACTTCATTTCTGATTTATAGCAATGAAAAAAAGAACTATGTTCTGTTGTAGAAACAGACATAGTAAGTCTAGTTTATATCTTGAACTGTACAGGTCAATCAAAAGGTCTCAATATAAATCTTAAGAAAGTTGATCGAAGAGCCATACTTATATCAAGCTGTGTCTTAGTAATACGAGCAGAATGAAACGCAAAACAGACCTACCTACAAAAAGAACTATACATGCGCATACAATAGAAGCTATGAAAATTGAAACGGCAAATATGACGACCAGATATGCGTATTTGTTACGTTTAAAATGCCGACCAGATGTCTCAGATGTCGGTGTAGCCTGCAGTTCGTTGTTACTCGGTGCAGCGATACCACATGTATTCACAGAACTTGTACCCAATTTAGTATCTTGCTAGATAAAGTAGAATTTAAGAATTTAACTTTTTTCTTTGATAAGAAAACATTAATTTCATCAATGGTTTTCAATGTTTGTTAATTCTTTGTTCGGTTTGTTAATAAGTGCATGTCTTAAATGACCTTTTTCTCTTTCTTTGGGAACGGCTAACTTTGTTAATGAGGCTTGCGTTTAATAGTTCGTTATTGAGGCTGGCGTTAATAGTATGAATTGCCGAAAAAAAATTAACAAATTCAAATGAATATCTCGTTTCTTTAAAAGTTATGTTTCTGTCTTAATTGCCTGTGTATAAGACAGCGATTAAGTTCATCTTTAGTGTGTCCTTGTCTCGTGTTCGAATCCAATTGTTTCTGTATGAACATTGTGTTTATGGATATTACAGGAGTGGTGTTTTGAATATTTATGAATATTGTTATATAAAGACAAATGAATAAAATGAAATGAAAAAGTATGTCTTTTGATATTACATTCATCGGCTATTAAAAATATAATCATAATAACGTAATAATAATAATGAATAATAATAATAATAATAATAATTATTATTATTATTATTATTATTATTATTATTATTATAAAAAAGACACATACCTTGTTTCTATTTGTGCCACATATGTCAATTGTATTTCCATAATTATCAATTCCCTTTAGCGAGATTCCTTCCGCCATATTCGTTCCGTATTTTCAACCTGTAAACCAATATTTATAATTCGTAAGGATTTACTGTCTATTTTGAGCTAAGTAAACGTTCATGTTTTTGGGGCGCTGTTGGAAATTATAAACCGAAGAAGCAGTTCCTCTATAACTCCAAGAAGATTACATAAAATTATAAAAAACGATTCCGGATAGAGTTGCTCAGTTTTGAAAAATCTTAGAAGCCTGGAAATGTAGAAATTTTTCGTTAATGGGGAAAGCCTCAATTTGGCACTCTCAAAACTCATTCATAATGCTTTAATTATTGAAATTCCAAATTATTAATTTATAAAGTTGATACATTGATTTCATTGGAACGGAAAGAATGAAAAAAAAAAATAACGGAAAACAATGAGTGGAGCACGTTAAAACTTACCTGAATTTAACGTGCATTGGAAAGCTTTCAGAACAATTTAGACAAAAAAACTTATAAAAACAGATTATGCCAGATAGAAAATTATCCCTCGATATTACATAAATAAGATTACATCAGAGCAATTGTTATTTGATGACTAACATTAATGTGTTACACACATCAATAAATAAAAAAAATATCCCAATTTTAGTTTAAGGTATTGAAGCGATTATTGAATAAAATAACAATATCAATAATAATCAAGTAAATAACAACCAGATTGTTAAACAAATATGGGGTAACATATACATCAATATAAATGCAAAAACTCGTCTTTACTAAAATGGTATAAATCAGAGAATCATTAAAATTAAAGATATTGCTTGTTGAAAATAGACTGTTGACGGGGAAAGAAATACTAGAAAAGTTGGTAAATAAAGGTTAAGTGAATATACATCTCTACTTGAAGCTATTCCCAAAGAATGGATAGCAATTATAAATAATTATTCACATTTCAATGAGACATGCCTTAAATAAGTGTTTGCATCAGCATGTTTTAAGGGCTAAATCAAAAATAATATATAATTGTTTGTAAACTTTGTCTTTATTCCTCCAATTTCACAATCAAAATGGGAACTTGAGCTCATGATTGTTTAATTGATTGGAATTTGGTTTAGTTAAGAAAAGTAAAAAGAATAAACAATTTTAAGTATGCTCGATTTAATTTCAAATTTCTTCACAGAATTATCTCAACTAATAAAAGACGTTTTAGTTGGAAGCTAAACAATACTGACTTGTCGATAAACTAGAGGATGAAAAACATATTTTCCTTGACTGCTATACAGTACTGTTATGGAAAAATGATAATAAAATTATTAATATGATATTTACCACTTACCATTATAATACCACATTGAGATAGGCCTTTAAAGACATTGTGCTAAGCGTTGATAATTGTATACATGGAGCCATGTTTACGATATACACAAAAAAAAAATCCGAACTAAATATACCTGCGAGTGTAAATTACTGGAAACCTTTTATTTATGCACTAAAAAACACAATTGACTGTGAAATATATACTAGAGGCGAAAAAAACTGAAGTAAAATGGAAAGATGTCAAGAAGGTTATATATTTATTATAAAGAATGCGCAAAAACGATAACTGCCAATATCTGTACCCAATTCATTATTTCTTTACTCATTTGCATTGCTATGCTGTCTTGTTAATTACTGTTACCGTATGCCATCAATGAAGGTGAAAAAAAAAGAATAAAATGGTAACCGCACAATATATAAAATAAATGATCAATAGAAAAGTAAAACAAGAAAAATACATAAATTAAAGCAATATTGATAAGTGGTGATTGAAAGTGCTAATTCTTCTTCTTGTGTGTTATTTTGTTTAAAACTTGCCTTAAAAAGAAAATAAATCTAAGAATGAAATTTGTCGTAAAAAAATATTTTAATTTAAGTACAAAATGTTGTGTATTAACGTACTGAGAAATTGTATTGACTGCAAAATTGAAAATTAAATAATGATTATTTGTTACTCTTCCTTAAAAAAGAACTATTAAACAATGTTTTTAATCTGCTTACATTTACAAAGTTTGTATGTATATGTTGGCCTTTGTATGTATATACTACAAATTATTAAAATTATATAATGTGTACTTTGATTTGTATACAGGAAAAGGGTAATAACGATAATATATATCTTCAGTGACTAGAAGTACTTTTATCATTTTTCACTGTAAAATTATTGGTGAACACACCTTTTAAATACATTAATTTCTACGTTTAAGTTGATAAGTTTGTTGTTACTTCAAGATGAGCAAGTTAATTTTAAAATAGGTTTTTTTGAGTTTTAGGGTACTTTGCATGGGACAATCTATCTTTAATGCTAATTATACCTATTTCCCCTCCTATTCTAGTATGCAATTATTAACAAATGGAAGTTGGTATGCCTACCATACAGAAAAATCTATCAGTTTTTTCAACAGGCCTACAATGCAGCTGTTGCTGTTTTAGTAGCTAGTAAATCCTCGCTTTTTCTCAATATTTAATGGTCATAGAAAGAAAAGAAAAATACTTACTTTGGTTGAAAACTGACTTAGGCATACAAATCGTGTTCCATTAGGATGGTGTCTCTATCGACATTTAAATGGAATATTCATGTTATCGAAATAATTATAATCCTTATGTATGTATACCCAATCAGATTTTCAGCCGAATAATAATGTGATCCCAATTGGGTGTTATTTCTTGGTTACGATAAAAGTTAATTCATTTGAATGTTTGATAATTACATATTGAAAGTAACATCTGTTTTTCATGCTGTTCACGCAAGTTTAAATGTAAATACATCACTAATAGTTTTGCAATATTGTATTGAAAATCAATCATGGCTTAAGCGTTCGAATATTAAGATCAGTATAATGTAGGGCCTACTTCGTCTACGACCGTCGTTTGACAAGCCGATAACTAATGAAAAGTAAGGTAGATATTGTGGATAGACAATGATTATTAACGACAGTTTGTAATATCTTAGGATTTACTAGTGTAATTAATATTATTATTGTAAAATGTTGAGTACTACTTTACTATAGGTGGCCTCGTGCCCGTGGTTATTACTCCGTTATATCTGGATGACATGTTGCGTTGTACGAATTGATAATCCGCTAATTCAAAGGACCCGAGAACAATTTGCGATTTTTTTCGCAGTTGTTTTCAAATGTACTGAGTATTCGGTACATTTCCACGTCAGGTAGGGCAAAAAATACACCTATACATGTTTCTCCTGACGCAAATCCAGTTATTGCCTATTATTCCATTACGACAATAACAATTACTATCAACACTGCAGTACCCGCTGCTTACTTGGACTCGAATTCAACCCTGGCCATCAGGCGCAAGCTCGGTGGTCTAGAGGTATGATGCCAGGCTAGTGATCTG
>NW_022709613.1:1864367-1866868 GCF_011630105.1 Anneissia japonica | reverse complement strand
CAAAAAATACAGCTATACATGTTTCTCCTGACGCAAATCCAGTTATTGTCTATTATTCCATCACGACAATAACAATTACTATCAATGTGATTATGGTTACACATGTAAAATTAATAATATAAAGCAAAGTTAATTTAAGTATGGTATTAAGTACTATTGCTTAATCACATATCATTTGGAAGGGTATTTCAAAGCACTGAATTGTAAAATTTGAGTCTGGGTATTTACCCGTGGATTTACGAATGCACTGGCACATAAAATGAAAAATAAATAAAAAAGAAGAAATTTCAATGTTCAGAAATTATTCCTTTATCAAAATCTGAGAAAATGTCTCAGTAAAAAAATAATTTGATATTCGATACTTATATTAATCAATGTCAGATATACAAAATTCATTTATGTGATCTGCTTGGAATTTGATATCCAAAAATTGGTTTAAAAGTATTATTAATATATCAATTACCAATGAAATACAAGGGTCAGCCCTTTTCCAGTTGTGATATATGCGCCCTTTTCTCCTGGCCAGTAAGTAAATGTTCTTTTGGGGAGAAAAAATGTATTTATCACATATTTTAGTCAATAATATTGAGCAAATAGGCCTTTCAAATCCATAAATTGCCATTATCCTCCTCTTAAACCTCTTTCCGAAGGATACATGACCATACGAAGTTACTGTACATGATTATGCTTATTAGCCTCCCCGAAAGAGAGAATTTCCGGGGAGGCTTTGTTTTTGCCCATGTTCTTATTCATATTTTGTCGTTGTCGTCGTCGTTGTCGGTAGTAATTTTGTTGTACTGCGATAATTAATGTTTGGTAAGTCCAATACATTTAAACTCGGTAGATACAAGATACTAATAAGACACGAAGCCTATTGTTTTGGTAGGCCTGGTAGGTGTTTCAAACTTTGTAGAACGCAGGCAATGGCAATATGTAATTTTAGGACCCTAATAAGCGAGCAAAGCAAGCGTAAGTCTGAAAACGGGAGCGGGAAAACAGACGCTGGGGCCAGGGGGCTCGTTGGTCCGCGGTCGGGGCCCAAGGGGTGAAGGAACCTGGTGGAGGCCCAAAGGGATTCACCCCCTCGTGCTCAGAGCTTATGGCATTTATGAACTGTAAACTGCGTTGTCAGACAACATAGAATGGTCCATGACTGATGAAATATTTCAGACAGTTTTATGACAAAACCAACATAGATTATATAGGCTAACTTTCAGAACTGGTATGCACTCTGTGTAGGTGTAAATAAATACAGAGAATAATATTTAGTGAGAAACAAAACATATTTTAATAACGTATATACAATGCAAAGCAGATTGATCACAACATCATAAAAAAATGTCAAACGTCAGAACCCAGCTTTTATTGTTTAAAACCGTCTGGGCGCCATTAAAACTATGGTACTATAGTTTATATTATATTTTTCAAAAGCTAAAATGTTGGGGGCCACTCGTGCCTGGGGTCCTATTGTCTGGTACGTGTGCGAATATTCTAATTATTCATTTGCATAATTATTATTTTTCTAATCAGGAAATTTACACTTGTTACCACGATAACTAAAATTAAGGATTGGTAAGTAAAAGTAAGACCGACTGGTTTCACATTTTGCAGAATGTAAAAAGGTAATAAAGCAACGGAGCCTATTTTTATTTTGCTGGGTACGTGTGTGTGTAAGAAATCACACCTTGGGATGACTATGCTTTGACCAGCGTAAAAAGAATCTTTAGTTTATTTATACAATTAAACGAAAGTATTCACGATTTCAACTTCTTTTAATAGCACTGTAGGCCTAACCATTTATTCAAATTATGTATCTCCTTTTGTTTCCATAACTGTATTAGGAAAGTTTATAGGCCTATAATGCGATGGAGTTTAACTAGATCTCAATACGTATCCTACAGTATGTTCTCAAGATAAGGCAAATGTATTCTTTCTAGTATATAGTGGTCACAGTATGGCATAATGTATTTTTCACAGTAAAACATTCATTAGTATAGAATTAACAACATTTTTAAAGCCAACTTCTCAACATAAAAATCAGTCCTTAAATTTATATATAGGCATATATATGTATGTATATATGTATATACATATATTTATATATATACTTATACTTGAGATGTGTATAAGAGACAGGATCTGGAGATCGTGGGTTCGAGTCCCACCCGAGAACAACTTACGATTTTTTTTCGCAATTGTTTTCAAACATACTGAGTATTCAGTACATTTCCACGTCAGGTAGGGCAAAATTACACCTATAAATGATCAATCTTTTGTATTTTTAACAGACAGTGAAAATCATACGCATGACTTCAATGAGCATTTCATCGAGGCTTGGAGAAAAACACACAACTACCAAATTTGGAGAAGTAAGACTCACAGTGGTATAAATAGCCAGTTAGCAGGGTATGTAGTATTACAATCTCTTACATACATTAAATCTTGAATGTATTTATCTGTGGTATCACCATGTAGCTTGCTTGGAAATGTTTATAAGGTAT
>NW_022709613.1:1860464-1861477 GCF_011630105.1 Anneissia japonica | reverse complement strand
TATGTATATATATATATATATATATATATATATATACAAGTATACAAATAAAGTATGCTGTTTATAACTTAGAAGAAAAATAAATGTAAATCAAAGCAATAATACAGTGCTCAAATATAGGAACATGATGATATCAATCGTATATATAATATATATATATATATATAATATATATATATATATATATATGTATATGTGTGTGGGGGGGGGTGGGTATGTGTGTATGCGTGTAACGCATAGGCCTATCTGTGTATGTGTGTACGTGCATTCGTAAATCAAAAATTCTGATCTTATCCAAAACTATCAACAAAGATTGAAAATGTTTTTTCCTACATATAAAATATACATACTGTACCTGCATTCATAATTTTATCAACAAAATCTAGATACGGGATAATTCGATGATAAACTGCAGGTCGAAACCGTTCGGCACAGCGATACCCAAAGCTCGTTAACCCAACTAGGTACCACTTCTCATCTTCTCCAAGGCAAACGAGTGGTCCACCACTATCTCCCTAAAGTGTGCACAATAGGATAAATTTTGTCTTATAAACATATTGCCCAGTTTTTGGATATGTTCACAATAAACACACATTATAAGTTATTTGTGCGCATTTGTTACGTACATGTATGTAAACGAGTTAATATCTCGTACGTACCAGATAACATCTAAGTACGACTTATTATCTCTTACGAAGACGTGGAATTTCCATGAAGCGGACGGGCCTATATTCACCAAACATATGTATATGGCTTGTCATCCCAAAACCAGTGTGCTGTCGCTAAATGTTAAACTGAGTAATATAAGAATGTCGCGGAAAAGCCATAATCCTTTTACTCATAACTTTAGCAATATTAAGTCTATTCAATTATGTGTAGAATATATAAATATACTAGAAATTGCAAATTGCAAGTGAAGTGCTGCGAAGTACAACTGCATAAAATGTTCTTTGAACAAAATTATTTATGCGAGTCAAGTGAAAATAATGAATAATAAAAATATAACAAATAAT
>NW_022709613.1:1859872-1860450 GCF_011630105.1 Anneissia japonica | reverse complement strand
GTACCGTGTACAATAGTGTTTTGCTGCAGTGACATCTCTCTGCTGGCGACTCGCTGCTGCTGGCGATGACTCGCTGCTGGCGAATCGATCTGCGCATGTGTATAAAATGGTATTTATTTCCAAAAAACACTATGCCAGTCTACAACAAGCGTCGCCTAAATGTAATAATTAGCACGTTGAAATAGGCTAGTAAATAAGTTTAACTGGGTTCGTAAATAATATTGGCATGCCGAGACATGGGCCGATTAAACGTAGAAATAGGAAACCTAGAAATATAGTAAAAACGCTGAATAGTACTCCAGCGTCGCGACATGCTGACGTTGGTACGAGTAGGTTAGTCTACAAACGTCGCCTAAAGTAATTGATTTTACCCGGCAGAACGAAAGAAGGAAACTCCGCTTTTCAGTTGTCTTAGGCGATAGTTTTTTGACAAACAATTACCTTTCAGAGGTCAAATTGCTGTCAAGAATATGAATTGGCTGCTTCGCAGCAACTAAAAAGTCAATTTCATAGTAATTGTGGTCACTGATGCTGGTTTTGGCATGGCAATCCCATTATTTAAAATCACTATATATATA
>NW_022709613.1:1856720-1859166 GCF_011630105.1 Anneissia japonica | reverse complement strand
TATATATATTATAATGATGAAAATATACACACCAAAAAAAGAAATAAAAATAGTAAAAATAAAATACGGGATTCAGCAATAAGTTGACTTAATTTTTACTATATATATGGGTGTGTGTATGTTTGGTGTGGGATGTACATATTACCCTGCATTCCAAATCCAGTAGCATAGCACACATCATTTTCTGTAAATTGGTTGTAACTCTCGGAAATACATGCCGGACGAATGTAATTTGTAAATGGTACTGGCCTAGACAACTTCATTAGCACAAAGTCGTTTAAATCAACCGTATCAAAAACCTCATATCCTGGATAAAAGTAAACTAAGGATACTGGTATGATGAGGTGGTTGGCCGAGAAATTCTGATTTGTATTACTTCCAAACATAACACTTACATCTGCAAGTGCTCCAAAAACTAATCTGAAAAAAAAATGTCATTTTAAGAATTATTTCTAATACTGTAAAAAATACATATACAAAATAATGGCGCAGTGACAAATTTTGTTGCGATTTTACTTGTCGCATATTAAGACAGTCATGCCACACCTATGGCAATTGCCAGTCGATTTTTAGTATGACCACTGGAGGCGCGCAAAAAACCTATGTAGGCCCATATCTTGGATTACACTAGAGCAAAAGCGCCTCTTGTAGTCACAGCAGTCAATGCACTTCCTAAACGCGTACAGCACTTCTGCAAACGCAACTGTAAATGTTTTATATATATTATACTCTATTCTCAATCCAAGGGTTTTTACACTTAAATCTTGAATTCTTTTGTTTATTTAATTTCAATCATATTCTATACTTTCCAAATTATAATACAGTTAAAATATTTACAGTCTCAATTTCTAATCAAGTTTATAAAATCTTCAAACATTAAGTTACAGTTTTACCTCCGAATTTAACACTATTTTTAACGGTAACTGAATTTCTTGTATTTTAAATTACATTTTAACTGTATTTAAATGTTGTTTGGAGGAATTCTGCTGTGAACCTGCGAGTATCAGAAATCAGGTGATGAAATGTTTAGTTTTAAGAGAATGATTATTCATGTATCATTTCGTATTTTATGGTTTTATGTGAACGCACAGCAAAGCGACGTGCGCCACTAATTTCATTTTTTTAAAAATTTTTATTAATTACAAATGCCACGGTTTTGCTTCATTCAACTCACAGTCGCAAGGTGCATTCACACCGAATCAAAATTTTCAGATCGGAAGGGCTACAGAATTAATCAGAAATCGGATCAGATGTAAGAATAGGGGTGATGTGGTTCAGTGCATGTGGTTTCGAGTCGGAATCATTATAAATGCAGCTTTTCGCAATAGGAATGGACAATAGTAAAACAGCTATGGCTTCCGGTTTGAGCATTGCATTTGCATTTCAAGCGTACCGCCAAACAAGCTAATGATGCACAAGTTGTATAACGAAGGTTGACGTATGCAAGCAAGCTAAGAATACAATCATTTCTTCTAATAAGGTAATTTAGTAATATTCTTATTTTACTCAATTTAACAGAACAGAAAAAATAAATAAAAATAAAAACAAGCGGAGGAGCAGGGGCGTAGGCTGGTTTGAACCCGATGAGGTGAAAATTCAGAATTAAGAACTGGGGGTGAGAAAATTAAGGAAGCGGAACTATATTCATATTCCAATGAAAACTTAATGGTCATTTTTAGTATTTTACCTCAGTGGAACTAAGTTGCTGCTATGCGGAAGAGGGTCAGATAACAAAGGAACTTTCCATTAATCATACGGTTTCATTTGCACAAAACAGAAACAATGGTCATAAACAGTAAGCATTTAATATACAAATTCTACTCAATATTAGCTACGTATTTCAATTGGCAGAATTTTGTAAGCTATCAAGATTTACATGACATAAGAAAACAAAATGGTACTTACGAAAAGCAATGTGCTGCTGAAATTACCCATAATTCATTGATTAGGGTACATCCACACATTTTTTTATTATACTCGAAGATGAGACCTTGCCATGGCCAGCTACCAGGCAGAGGTTCCGATCCACCGATTATCCTTTTGGTACGTATGCCCGAGTGAAGAGGTCTTTGGCCGCAAGAGAAACCTATACAACTGACACGTATTTTTGAGTATTCGTTGCAAGTGTTATATATATAATGTTAAGTAGTCAAATACAGTATTACATATTTTTTCCTCCATTCTTCTCACCTACACTTTGCAAAATTGGCATAATAGTATTCTTACATATAAAAGATATTATATTTTATAATATATATATATGCTTGACAAAGGTTGATAACCGAAAACGTTTGCTCACTTAAATAAATTATATATCTGGCAACTTATTACCATCTCTCCAGAGTTTTTATTTTTTCTATCTTGTTTGCCAATGCAGCCCTCCAGTTATATATATATATATATATATATATATATATATATACATATATATATACATATATATATA
>NW_022709613.1:1852964-1856468 GCF_011630105.1 Anneissia japonica | reverse complement strand
TATATCCACCCATATCTAATCTATATTATGTTTGTGCAGATGCAGTTTATGTACGAGATTATAGTTGCCAAAAGCACGTTTACCTGCATCAGTGCAGTCAATTTCGTCTCTAAGATCAGGACAATCAAACTCATCGTCACAGGTATCTTCCTTAGTTACGCCGAACTTTGTAGGGCATAATAAATTATCTGAAACCAAATTAAATAATACAATGATTTACAAGAGCTATTTCCATCAGTTAGCATTAATTTCCACTACTGATCCTCATCAAGCAGGAGCACTGTAATGTGCAGCACTGTTAAAAGTAGATTCTTCATTTTTTACAAGTAAAGTAATAAAAACATTATGCTTGTTAACCTAGGTGAGACCATGAAAGGTACACTTCCTTGGCCACTCCCACAGCTCATCAGGGGGCAGAGGTTTTTGAACTTGTCGAAATGATTGTAAATTGTTTGCACGAGTTGTAGTTTTCTAATCGATTCTAATAAGAAATACAAGCTTTGGGTGGGTAAATTTATAGGGAAACTGCAGTGTCAAACTATCCCCTCCACCCTCAGTGATAGTACACCTACACTTGCATACGTACATTACGGCTATGAAGTACCCTATTTCAAGAGAACCAGAACCCTAAGTGTTGCAGCTCTGAGTGGCGTCCCAGACGAGAAATATAGCCCATTCTCATGACACGCACCTTTTACCTACTTATCCCAAATAAGTAACCAGGAACAACGTGCTCTACACATTTTCTGTTGAGTGTGCCGCTCCGGGAAAATTGCGTCCACCAAATCAACCAATTAATTCAAAGCAAAGCCAAACATTTTTCCATTTAATGACTAAAGTAGGCTAATAAAAAAAACCTGATTTCTCTTATTTCTTATTTCTCTTAAATAAAATATATTAATCTTACTATCTTAGGATCTAAATACATGTTATTATTTTGAATATCAAATGTTATTTCTAAACAAGTAGTTAATATATTTCTCTAATTTAAAAAAAGTAAAAACATGAAGAGGAAGGTTAGACAAAAATCTGAAACAAGTTTTTAGAACCATATCTGCCCAAGCAAGCACATTGACGATAAAACATTAAACATACATTAAAGTTATTTTGTAATAAAACTGAGTGGTAACTACTTCCATGTTGTTTTTTTCTTTTAGTATGGACTGTGTTTATAAGTTGGTCCACAACTATTCAAGAAAGAGGTTTGGCTTAATATGAACAATAACAAGAGAAAAGTACCTGTATTTGGTAGGCCTCGAAGCTCAAGAGAAAAACTTGTATCATTTATTCGGCGGTATGAGGTATGTCGAACCCAGAATGTTGAATAGTGGATGATGAAATCATCGGGAAGCGTTCTTTTGAAATCTAAGGCAAGACCGTGGTAAAGGATTGAGGACGACAATTCGGGATTGAGACCGTATCCAATAGTAATAAAATTAAATTCAGATGTTCCATAAGAGAAGTTGATAAATTTCACTGCAATGTTCGGGTGTCTTAAAGAGGTGACAATCCATACTGTGGTAGTGACATTACTATTTTCTTGAACATCATCAATCTCTGACGATGAATAAGTTATTGTTGCAACATCGTCAACAAGTATGTGTCTTCTATAATCTGGAAGATTTGAGTAGAATGTGATCGCAACGTTTATCACTCATTGTTGGTTCTTCATTTTATCTATAATTTCATTTTTTTTTATATTATACTACTACTAATAATAATGATAATAATAATAATTATTAATTAATAAATAGGCCTACATTAAAATTAATGTTGATAATAATCCTAGAACAGGCTGTGGATATGCACGCCATCGTGTCGGGATTCAATATTTCGACATTAATTATGTCATCATCAGGAATCATGAAGGCGTGCATTTCGATACTTAGAGTATGTATTATACTATCTCATCTGAGATTAATCAGTGGACCTTTCGGCTATGAATATGATACATAGCCAACATTTTTCAATTCAGAGTCACTTGGAGGCCAGAATTTTCTTGACAAGTGGTCTATCGTTCTCTGATAGATGGGCAAGAACCACATCAGCCCCATTGGGACTGAGAAAAAAAAAAAAAACTTGGCACTCTCAGGCGCTCTGCATCCACTAATTAATTTTCCAAGCAGATTTACCATGATTTCCGACGACCGAGCCTGAACCCAGCTCGCCCATCCGCTGGCGCCATCTCGTTTCAATTGACGTACATTATTATAATTTTCTCTAAGATAGTAGCCATATGTAGAATGTAGGTAAAAATGGCCACGGTAAAAATGGTCCAGGAAAAAATGGCCCATGCTTTCCAATGCCCGGATTGAATTTCAGGAAAATCGTGATTCCGCTTCCTTGAAATTGGCCACAAATAAATTATTTTATTATTAATAAATGCATGATTTATGTTGATTTATTAATTATGTTGTTGCTATTTTTTAACATTTAAATGGGAAAAAAATAAAAAGTGTTATTCATGGCTTTTTTTAAATCTTGGAATATTTTATTATTAAACATGTAATTTCTGCAAAAAGTGAAATGTAAATGTAAATTTGATGTTAGATTCCTTCGAAAAACTAAATTATTTCAGTTTAAAAAAATGCATATAATGATTAAAAAAATCAGTTTTAATACAGAATTTTATTATTGGGGCCATTTTTACCTACTTGTCATTTATGGCCATTTTTACCTACCTGTCATTTGGGGCCATTTTTACCGGGGCCATTTTTCCGGGGCCATTTTTTCCTTACACCAGCCATAGTTACCTTTTCTTGTAGGTATAGTTGAAATAATGATTCCAATAGCATACGGCCCATTTCCGTCCATTTTCAACCAAATAGCATCCGTGTACAGCTCCAACATGTCGTCGTATTTAGATTCTAATATGAATACATTGTACTTCAATGGGTCCGATCCTAAACCAAAAGCTATCTTGTTATATTTTGGGTAATATAATTCAGGCGTCTTTCCTAAGTCCAAGATATCATTCAAAAACGTCAACTTGAAATGATAACCAGACGAAGACTTGAAAACTAAACAGCCGTATTCAAGCCACGAGTTGATCGAATGTGAATTATTGTCTATGATATATGATTCATTAGCCGCGATGTTAATAATTTTGCTCTCTGTAGTAATAAAAAAAAGGAAAAATACCTAATTTACATTACCATTTGCAAGTATTACAAATATAAAACAAAAACACATTTACGGCAGAAATAATCGTAAATATTATTTTAATTTATAGGTAAATTGAAATAATTATAATAATGATAATAATAATAATAATAATAATAATAATAATAATAATAATAATAATAATAATAAAGACTATTCACCTCAATTAGGTTTCGTTTATTCATTTGACCAAAGGACAACATAATAAGCAATACAAGATGATTTTTTTAAAGGAATCTGAAGCATTATTACCAATAAATGAGCTCAAGCGAACCACAAAGCTAGAGTTCTCTGAAGTTTGTGCGAACCATATCCAAGCATTGTTTTCGGGAAAATCAATTC